>NW_026878577.1:0-243491 GCF_032173495.1 Musca vetustissima | reverse complement strand
ACAGAACATATAGCATTAATTAAACGGATTGGATTAATAGTTTTTGAGTTATCGTGACCGGCATTCGTAAAAAAACTGTTTCGAGAAAAATGTATTTTAAGTTTTAGAAGCACTCTTGCCGTCACTATATGCTGACACAATAAATCGGCTATATCTGCAAGAGTTATTGAGATTTTCACTTGAAAATTTTAAAGGGGCATTTGTGAATTATTGAAGGTTCGAATTATATAAAAGACAAACTTCAATTTTTTTAAAGACGGTTAATGTAAGGTATGTGTCTTATATCTGATGAGGTACCAGAAAAATTAGTCCTCTAGAACTCTTTTTCTAGATCCTTTGTGGATTAGTTACCAGAAGGAGTGGTCCGATGGGTCTCATCTTCGAACTGCATGTAAATTTGGTAAAAATTTACAATGTACAGAGTGAAAACGGACTTCCATCTTTGAAATTGATTTGGAGTTGGTAAAAATACTACGATTGACTGAGTCTGGATTAAATTTGTAGTTGATTTAGGTTTGATAAAAATATTACGATGGATATCAAAATATTGACCCATCTACATTATGCAGGTTTGGTTAAAATGTTAGATTGTGCAAAGTTAGGATCAAATCGTATAGTCCGTTTGCATGATATTATAAATTATTTTCAGTAATTTTTTGACAATTTAGTGTGGAAGCTACCAGTAGGAATGTGCCGATATTCCTTATCTTATAAATTGATATAAGTTACGAAGAAATGTTACGATGTGCAAAGTTTTGATGAACTCCCTATGAAAGTTATCGTACGCAGCAGTCATAAAGACGTATGGACATAAAAATCGATTCCAAATTATCTGAAACGGACTTGGGATCTACTATCAATTGTTGTTGCTCTTTTCCGAAAAAAGCCTTCGTATTGCATTTCTTTCGCAGATGTGATCACAATTACCCGTCGATATTTTGTGATTTAACACCTTGTGCCTTCTTGCACGTGACGTCTCGAGAAAGATAACCTTTACGCCAACAGCCCCGCGTTTTTTCAAAGGGCCCAAATATAAAATCCATTACGCAATCGACGGCAAAGGACTTTCGGTTTGATTATGCAAAATTTGTTTTCTCGAGGTGGGTATTTGTTTTTAATTATTAAAGGAATAAATGTTCTTCATAAATGGAATTATATCGAAGTAACACATATTATCATGAGGTCTTCTATATATGATATGAGACCCTTCAACTTCAACAGACAGAAAACATTTCAATAAATATTATTCATATATACACAGAATAGTATTGTTCACATTCAGATATACACTAAATAACATTTCAATAAATATTATTTAGATATACACTGAGGTCTTCCATAGACAGACGATAAACATAAATTGATATGTAGATGTTAATAGATTTAAAATCCTTATAGAGTTCTTCTGTTGATAAAAGACTGCGCATGAAGTCTCCTATATGACCCATGAATACGATTCGTGAGGTGTTCTGTCTGTTTGATACTATAAGTAGAATACGATTTATAATGCTTCCACTAGGTAGTAAAGTTTTCTGTAGACCCTATAGAACGAAGTCCTTACATTATACCTTCTATAGATAAAAAATCTCCATTATTATTGAGATAATCTTTATGAGATCTTATCTATAAAATTCACTTTATGGATTCTTCTGTAAATAAAAGACCATCTGAAGATACCCCCTAAAAGATCTTCCATTGAAGGAATGCCCTTTTCTGTAGATAGAATACATTTCAGAAGATCTGTTATAGATACAAGACCATTTGCGATGTTTTCTATAGATAAAATACCATGAAAGTGGACTTCTGCAGATTGGCCAGCATACCGAAAATTGTCCGGGAGCTTTTTATTGAACATTTTTGGAGACAATTTGTTCTTTTTTCATACGATAACACCGAAATGTCTGATTACAGTCACTGCGTTTTGAAAATAAGCCTAGGACCATCAAATTACGTTGCATGGAGCGGGGTTCAATATTTTGAAAATTTTCTGCAAAGGTGCTTTTCACCCTTCAAAGATGAAAAATTATCCTAGGATCATGAAATACATAAAACGTTTCGGAGTACTTATATGGGGGTTATGCAAAAAAAAAAAAACCCTATATTTTTGAAATGTTTTTTAAATATGTTTTATCACCTCCAAGATGCCAAACTACAGCCTTCGGTTGAAAAATGCAGCTAAAATCAGCGGCAAGAAACCAAGTTGAAAAAATCCATGTCAGTTTTTGTTTTAATGCATACCAGTTCTAACGCTATTTCCCCGCGTCAGACAAATAGCTTTATGGGTATGAAGTCGCAGAATAGTCAAAAATTTTAGGGGGTGACGACAAAAATTCGATATATATCGGGCGGATGTACGTAAACGCATAAATCGAATCAGAAAGTTATTGTATGTATATTTTCAAAATTTAATGTTGGTCCAACTTTTATTAAGCAGTTTATAACGACTCTATATTGCATCGCTTTGCGAATTTCAACAAAATCGATTTCAACAATCCAGTTGGATATTTCTACACAGGGATATACTCATCAGATTATTACCTCGCGGAAGAATTTTAGGATCTGTTATGCATAGATCTATATAAATAAGTATTTTTAAAGGTCTGAAGGTCTGTACCTCCTAGCACACACTTAAAAAGCTTTCTGCAAATATAATACCTTCTGTACAACTTATATCCGTATATCATCTTCTGTAAAACGTCTATGTAAATAATAACTTATACATATAGATATAAGTGATACATGCATGACATTCTAGAAGGCCGTTTGTGCGTCTTTTTTTCAAGGAAGTTCTTTTATAAAAAAAAATCAACACACAACCTTGACCACCTTAGCAATTTGACATCACATTACATTTCATAGTGATGCTTTTCTTTTGATGCGATGTTCACCCACATATTTGTGGGTGTGGGTGTCTCTAAAAATGACTCACACACTGACATATATATCTCACATACTTTTCCATACATTAACATCAAATTTTCATGTACCTACATATATTTTACATTATTAAAATACCATTATTATTACAGCTGTTGTATATTACAGATTCGACAACTGTTGCCGATCGTAGGCGTTTGTTCAATATTTATTTTGAATAATATTTAAAACCACAAACAAGAAAGCTATTTAAATTTTGTTTATTTCTTTTGAAAAATAAAATAAACCAAATGTAATTATGAAAAGAACACGTTTCATTTAATTAGAAAAAAATCTCTATTACACACCTGTCGGACGAAAATTGGCCAAATGAGAATTATTTTAATTATTTCATCTGTGTTTTATAAACTACAACGAAAAAATGTTATTTTAATTGGGTAGATTGATTTGTGCAAAATATTGGCATAAGATACGGATGACAATGAAGGTGAGGTGAGCGGCCAAAACTGAAAAAAACATTCTAAATATTTTTAAAAAAAATTGAAAGTGAATTCCAAATTACAGCAGCTGTTTGCCATAGGCTATTATTTAATTTTCCGCTTTCCGGTTTTTCGGCAATAAACAGTTTACCTTAATTGCGAAGGTGTAAGTGCCACCAATTTGTGTAATGTGATCTTCATCCCCCGCCCATGCTATGTTTACTTGATCCTTTGGCACGGACCAAAAAAAAACTCACCCTTAAGAGGTTTTAGCAAATCCCTATTCACCCCTTCAAACGAAGCGTTAAACAGCTGATAGATATTTTTTATGAATTATACTTTTCCGGTTGCCCAATTTTATTCGAATATATTAAAGAAAAAAATATACAACGAAACAAAATTCTTAGCACCTGACATTGGCAGAAGTCACGGTGGCAATGACCCCAGCAATTAATTTTAAGTGTTTGCGTTACAACAATTCCGAAAAAATACAACAAATTATCAACTGCTTATTTGTTTTCTTATCTCTCTTCGCTTATTTGTGGTGGTTTAAATTATTTTTTACAAAACGAACCACAAGGTTGTAATTTTACAAAAAATCCATGAGATAGCAACAACAAATGGTCGTGATCATTCTTCTCCGAACTATGTAAAATATTCCGCCATTGAAAATCTCATAATAACTCATAAAAATAAACAAAAACAAATTATTGTTGGCCACACACACAAGTTCTTGTTTTATAATTGTTTTTGGAACAATTTATAAATATTGAACGGAATTGGTTGAGAGCGAAAAAAGAGCGAATTATTGGGCTGTTGTAACGAAAAATGCGAACCACATGACATCATCCAATCAAACTTACAAACAACATGCCTACATATGTATATACGAGAGGTCTGTCGGTATATGGTAGGCATCAACGCTCCCATTTGTGTGGTAGATACGCACAATTTTGTGTACGTTTGTATGTATGTGTATGTAAGCGTATACAAAATATGCGTATATCATAAAAATTTACGCACAGTGTAAGGCCGCAAAAAATTGCTGATACGCCAAAACCAGAACACATATTTTCAAATATCAAAGCACAAGAGAAACCAGTGTTGTCAACAGCTTACATGAAAAATACAATTTTACGTCTTTCCGCTCAAGCTAATTAAATCGGAAGCAAGTAGAATATTATCCTCTAAGAATGCAGGAACTTATGTTAATATTATTATATTTTGTTACCATAAACCGAACCATGCTATAAATTCCTATTTATTTTGTAATTGATATGGAATTTGGCCCAAAGTCGAATCCTCGATGTTCCAGAATGGTTAAGATTTATATATACCTCGGTGTGTATTCCATTTAGAATCGGTTTATATATAAATTAAGAATGGTGCACCAATGTGACAGTAATAACCTTCGGATTTTTAGTTTGTTTTCAAATCGGTTCAGTGGAACATTTCTTATGGGAATGAAAGCCCACAAATTTTGGATGAAATCTACTCCCTTCGAGAGCTATCGTGCGCTCCAGCCGACCAGATGGACGGACATTTTAAAATCGACTCCAAATTGTCTGAAACAGGTTGATCCAAAAGAACATGATTTGGCAAAGAAGTTTTGTACTCAATTCAAAATCAGAATTGAAAATGCACCTCGGTTCAAGGAAGTACCTATTATGGTCTATAGTATAGTAGACTAGTAATAGTAGACTAGTAATATTCTAAGAATCCAGAATAAAAAAGTCAGCCGAATCGGTTTGAAACATGAACCTTGGATTATAAAATTACCCATACTGGCTCCTTTAGAACTTTAAGCAAAGCCATTTTTCACCCTCTAAGAACTCGTAGTGCGAAAATACAGTCCATGCGTAAATTTGTTGTCAGTTGATTTCCGATATTCTGAACTAACTGCTATTTCGATTGGGTATTCAAAAACAAATAACGGGCGGTATTCAAAAAAACAAGTATTGGAGGTTAGTTACTTTCAATCCCGGAGAACCCATAATAGCGAATAATATATACAACGGTTACGATATCCGATTAATGCCTTTAAAACAACGTTATTTTGGGACTTTTAATTTCAATAGCTCAGAATTTTACTATGATCTAAAAAAATATATTTTATGGGTAACCGGCGAAAACAAAATCTAGTATAAGCAATTAGATGCAGTTGGCATTAAATTTGAATCCGAGTTCGGATGAAAAATTAAAAAACATAAAGTGAAGACCCGCACAAAATGAAGGTTTCAAACCCACTTTGACACTATATATGAACGGTATAAATAATAATGAACCAATATTGATCATTTTGGCAGGGAAATGTCAATATGCAGACACGTAAACTGAGGTCTAGCCAAAATTGTGTAATTTGAAACATCTGATTCAGTACGATAGTGAAATTTCCTTGTACAGGTATACCTTTAAATAATCTCTATATAAAGAAACCGATATATTTTTGAACACCCTATTATAATATATTATAATAATTTTCGACTTTAAATATATAAGCTTTATATTCTTAATCAGTGTAAAAATTGCGACTTACACAGGTCCCCTTGTCTGTTGTAATCACTCTAGCCTCAAAACAAATTAAAATAAATCGCCTAAATGTTGCATAGTTGTCTTTTTTCTACACGCTGGTCAGGTTCGATCGATTATATCGGTTCGCGTTAAGGCTATGTCCATATAACGGTAACCGCAAATATTCGGTATTTTGGGGTTTTGAGCGCATTTGCCGTTCGGTATTTTGGGGTTTCATTCGGTGTTTTTCCGCCGATTTCGTTTTATTTGGTGTTTTTAATGGGTACCAAATATTTACACTAAAATCAATCTATATCGGTCCACTTTTTCGGGTAGACCCCATATTAAGGTACCCCCAAAATGTCGTTATTTTGGATTGTGTTTTTTTAAGCCGAATTTCCAGTAATTTAGTATTCGTATTTGGTAACAAATTCCCTACCAAAAAGATTTATATTAAAATATAACCGTTCAGAATATCGCCAATACAATGGTGGAACCCAAAATTGTCAGTTTATACCCTACAAAGTATTGAATTCTAGTTGAGTTCGAAAATAAACAATATCGATCCAAATTATTCATAGCCCAATATAATGATAACTATTATTGTTAATTTTTAGCGTGACAAAAGGTATTTAGATATAAAAATAAAGGTAAGGTTCGAAAATGAACTATATACGTCCATATTTAGTGATAGCCATTTCTAATACATCGCGATTTTCTTTCCAAATATTCATACCGTAGTTAATCAGATATAGTCTCATATCTTTTGGTCACTAAATTGCGGTTTTTATACCCTTCACCACACTGTGGTACAGAGTATTGTGTCTTTGTGCATAAGTTTGTAACAGGCAAAAGGAAACGATGTAGACACATGGTTCCTTTTTAAGTCCATTTATGCATGTCCGTCCGTCTGTCTGTCCATGTTAAATTGTAAACATAGTACAGGTCGCATTTATGATTCGAATTGGATGAAATTTGGCACAGCTCATTTATTTGGCCCAAGGACGAACCCTGTTGAAATTGGGAAAAATCGGTTCAGATTTAGATATAGCTCCCATATATAATTTCGTCCGATTTAAGATAAATGGTGCACCAAAGTCCCTTTATATCTTTCGACTTGCACGAAATTTTGCATAGCGTACTGAATTAAGAGTAGAATGATGTGTGTTAAGTTTCTTGAAAATCGGTTCAAATTTAGATATAGCTCCAATATGTATTTTCTTCCGATTCTATGCAAATGGTGCCCCAAAGACCTTATGAAAATCGAAATGATGTAAGCTAAGTTTCGTGAAAATCAGATATATATATATATATATAGTCGCATTTAATGTAAATGGTGCACCAAAGTCCGAATATATCTTTCGATTTGCACGAAGTTTAGCATAGCGTACTGAATTGAGTTTAGAAAGATTTGTGCTAAGTTTCGTGAAGATCGGTTCATATTTAGATATAGCTCTCATTTTCATCCATTTTAGGTAAATGGTGCACCAAACTCCTAATGCGTGTATTAATTAATTCTGCCTGAACGAAATGAAACTTAGCATAGGTTTCAGAATATAAGTCCGGATTGATGTTAATCGGTTCACATATAGATTAAGATCTCATATTAAGATCTCATTTCGTTTAATTTCAATTTCAATATTCCTTCGAAAAGGCGACGTCTATTAAGATATATATGTAGAATATACCAAAGTGGTGAAGGGTATCATGTAGTCGGTCCAGTCCGACTTTACTACTTTCCTTACTGGTTTTTTGAAGATTTTCGACAAGTCTTCCAACCTACAATGAGTTATAAATATCGGTTCACGTTTTAATGCTAAAATATAGTCACATTGGTTGAAAATTTATATGGGGTCTGAACCCAAATATCGAGCGATACATAATTTTAGGTAGGAAAACAATGAGTTATAACCATGCTAACTGAAACCAACTCGGCTGAAACATGTCTGAAATCTGCTAAATATATATACCAAATTAAGGGCAGAGGTGGATAATTGGTAGGAAGATTTGAACCTAAAATATCAAATTAGAACCGATTATGTTGAAAAAATAACACAAAATATCCAATAAAGGAGTAATCGTTATATGGGGTCTAATCTGAAACTTAAACTATTATCGATTATTTTTTGAGTATTATTTCCTTCAAATCAAATATTAGCATCACTGGCCACAAATGTGCTAAAAAGCTGCCACTGAGTTTATTTACATTTTGGCCTTGTACTTCGTTGTTAATTGCCCCACAACTGAGAGAGCCTTACATTGTAAAGAGAATTTTCATTGTCAATGAAAAATACAACATAAGAATCATAATTTACACAAAAAATGAGAGAATCATGTGTAGATACGTGTAGGTTTGTAGATTGCGATGTAAAATAATTCCATCAAAATTTGTAGCCCATTAGTGACCAAATAGATAACAAGATGATGATGATGATATACAAATGTTTGAATTCATTTTGACGAATAGCTTTAAAGCCTATTTTCAACAAAAAGAGAAGAAGAACAAACATTTTTTTCGTGTTCATGATAAATATTAACATTCTTGGAATGATATGTGTGTCCGGAACACATGTTAGTTCCCTATATAGTATATGGTATGTACTGTGTATTTGGTATGTAATGTAAAGGAGATACAATCATTTACACTTTGCGCAATGAACAAACAATTGGACGGAAAGACAGACAGACGATATGAAATCTTGGTATCAGTAGTTTTTTTTGTTTTGAGATGATGATTTCAGTTTTCTTCAGTCCCACTAATGTGTTTGACAGTTTTACTAGGTTTAGTTTTGTTGTTGTTGCTATTGTTTGTTTTGCTGTAATGCTTACCTGCTTGATTGGATCTTTAAACAGACGATTTGTTTTTGGTTTTTTAATATCCATGATTGTTGGTAGGTTCTCCGGTTGGGTTATTACCCTTCTGGGTTGACGAGGCTGGTTAAGATGTTGTTGTTGGCCAGTTGATGCTGTCAGCAGTTATTCTTTCGGTGTTTTTTTTTTTTTTTTTTGGTATTAGATGTTAAAACTATTACAGGTTTTGGGTATTTACAAAGAATTAACGTCTGTCCGAAGATGAAAATTCTTGTTATTCCGTTTTTATTTCCTCACTAGCCTCCAAGCCATATTTTTGATTTTCGATTTTTTGATAATGTAATCTAACCCGTTCCGATTGGTAGTATCACTTTTTATGTTGATATTTAATTATGCAGGTTATTTCAAATTCTAATATTTATTGAAATTTTATTCCAAAATTCTGTTATTTTTTATTTTATTTTGAATTTTAATATTTCACTGTAACTTCATCTGGTTGCCATAAAAATTCAAAACTTTATGAAAATTTCTTCACTGTTTTCATTTCCTTTTTTTCTTTTCTTTCCATATTCTTCGTTTGTATTTTGTTGTGTTTTCTTTTCACATGGAAAACGTAGTAGAGTGTGTGTATTGTTTATTTTTCCACCACGGACGAAAATATTAAAAAGGGGACGTTGTTATGGGTTCCCTTCGGGGTTCTGGCTACGTATCTATGGCAAAACAACAACCTGCGCAATAATAATCATTGTAACGAATAATAAAAGAAGTCGATATACAAAGAAAAAGACCAGAACCTCAAAGATACGACGGCTTCACGTAGAATTTCCAAGATATGTATTTTTATTATTAATTGTTGTTGTTGCAGCTCCGTGGTGTTTGCTTCTGTTTACAATGTTTGCTCTTAAACGCACACACAGATACACTCGAATTTTTAACTACTATTTTTTGTACATTAATTCTAACGTGAATATGACACAAAACAACCACCACACCACAAACGGACGAACGCACTCGCTCACTCACGTACGTCTACGTACATAGAAAATAATTTCCGTCAAAACAACCGCGCAACGCAATACGTTCGTCTCGTACGAACGCACAACTATGTTTATTCGCTTATGTTTTGTAAATGTTCCCCGAAACCCATAAAAGCATAAAAATCACCAACCAACCGTACTCTAATACACATGCCAGTCAGTCCGATTCACTCACAGTCACCCTCTTCACCCAACCATCCATCCATCCGTCCGTCCATCCAGCTATCTGTCGATGCTACTACCCACAAATATTTTTCCCATTCATGTGTTCTGTTGTTGTTTTTTTTTTTTTTTTTTGTTTACATCTCTCTTTTTACATTGTTCTCTCATTTTTCACAGGTTTCACAAAATATTTCTCACTAACGTGTAATGTTCTCCCACTCAGGGGACTACCGAAATGTCTACTCTTCTATTACAAGAATTTAGGGTTACCAAGTAGTAAGATTTTTGGCAATAGGTAATAGACTTACAGAATGCAGTATTAAGTCTATAGTATAATTGTTTTTCCCTACACAATGAGATGGGAGGAGTATTAACATTATCATTCCGTTCGTAACCTGAAAAATGTTCGTCAGATACCCTATAAAGAATATAAAGGGTTATCCATTTTGTGGTTTCAAAAGTTTTTATACAATTTTTAACGTTGGCAATATGTGTGAAATACTACATCATTTAAATAATCTTCACGTGAACTGTTGCAAGCATTGACTCTTTTAAGGCAATTTTCAACCCATGTTGGGCGCCATAAAAATCATAACTTGACCAATTTTAGTTTTTAAGTGTCCAGAAGTTGAAGGTTCCTCTGCACAAACACATAAACCCATAAAAAATCTAATAGTGTCAAATTGCATGATCTTGATATCACCACGACGAGAAATTGCGGGACCAGGAAATGTCTCTAGCACTAAAACCACATTCCCTCGAGATGTGTGGAATCACACATTTTCCAAGTCGTATTATTGAATAATAAGCAAAGAAAAAATATGACTATAAAGGTCCGAATTAATGGTGACAGTCGTCGTTTCTAAAAAGTAAGGTTTTAATCGCACCTAAGTGACGAAGATCGCATCAAGCAGACATTTTTTGGACGTAAAGTCCTCCCTTTAATTACTTGAGGATTCGCAGACCCTAAATAATACAAAAATTCGTAATTAAAATACCCACCGAGTGAGAAATATACTTCATTGGTGAAGAACATTTTGATCGAAAATGACAGTCCAGCACCTGATGTAGGATACATGGTTCTATATATTAGGTTGGGAAAAAAGAAATCCATTATTTTATATGAATTATAGGACTTTATTTAACATGCTTCGGAATGTCCGACTTGCACCGTTTTATTGTATGATTTGTTGCCATTTTAAAGGTAACTTCATAATGCCTCTCTCAAAAGTCCTGCTCTCTATTGGCATAAACTCTAGTAGTCGATACCAATTTTTTATTATTAATGAAATATTGCAATGCAAGAAAAAAATGATAATCGCTTGGTGCCAAGTACGGATTGTATGGCGGATACATTATAACTTCCCAACCAAGTTCCCGAAGTTTCTGGCGAGTCACTGTAGATGTGTGAGGCCTAGCGTTATCCTGGTGGAACACAACACCTCCCTGTTGGACAATTCTGGCCAGTTTCTATCTTAAAACGGTCCAGTTTTTGATAGTAGAAATCCGAATTTAGCATTTGGCCATATGGAAGCAATTCATAATAAATAATCGCCTTCCAGTTCCACCAAATGCATAGCAAAAGCTTCCTGGCCGTTAGTCCTTGTTTGACTACCGTTTGAGGTGCTTCACCGCTCTTTGATCACGATCGTTTTCACACAGGGTTATCGTATGTGATGCATTTCTCATCTCGAGTCATCACCCGTTTAATAAATGGGTCTATTTCATTCCGTTTGGCCAAGGCTTCTTAGATGGAAATTCTATCCATTCTATTTTTTTTCAGTTAGTTGGTGTGGCACCCAAACATCGATTTTCTTTTTGAATCCAGCTTTGTGTAAATGGTTTAAAACATTTTATGGTCGATTTATAGCTCCTAGGCGATGTTACTACTACTAACATGCCGGTCAACTTCGACCATTTCTCCGATTTTATCGACATTTTCGACGACCGGCCTGGATGGATGGATGGATGGATTTTTTTCCAACCTAATATTTTAATATTTTTTAATATTGCACAGTATCAGGATTGTACTTTAATGAAATGGTCGGCCCTATTTGACTATATTGCTCCGATCTCTGGTTTACAATTATGACAGATTGTGGCGGAGGATATATTTTTCCTATAGTTTCACCCTAAGGTGTGTGCATTTAATCTAATATTCCTTTTGCAACACCTTGATGATTCCTCAAGCATCCCTGGCCCACTCTGGGGCCTGGTGGTATAGGCACAATATATCAGAATCGTGCCATATTCGAAATTTTGAAGGTTGTAGCTGAAGTTTCCCACCAAAGGAACTGTAATTTAGCATTCCGGGGTCAATGTTTTGACATAGCCTAAATATGAAGGACCCGGTTTTAGCCGAACTTTTCCACCAAATTGACTCTAATTTGTCATTCAGGGTCCCTGGAGGCCATATATTTCGAGCCCCATTATCGACTTTTTTATACGAAGTTTCCCACCGAAGTGGCTATATTTTTTCATTCCGTATCGTTGGGAATAAATAAACTTCTTCCAAAAAATATTTAATATAGGTCCATTTATTTATTATGCTTTCATACAAAGTCCTCATAGTCCTTCCCGAATTAAGGAATTTCGAATGTACAGCATGTAGTGGAGGATATGAACAGTTTGGCCAATCATAACGACGCTTTTGCTTATGTTCAACATAAATGGCTGTAATTTGAATTATCCCAGAAGAATAGTCAATAAATTTTCCGATTTGGAGGGCAATTAAGAAAATGCAAAGCTATATGCTAACCTGCAACCCATATTAGGCAGGCATTTGGCACATTATCATCAATCGTTATCCAATATTAATTTAGACGAATGCACCATCCTGAACGTAATTAAGTCAAAGCTACTCCGGTTTTCCTAGGCAGCTGATTCTTTTTAGCTGCGATGGATGAGGGGATGGCTCCGACTTCGGCATACACTCTGTATTCATTTACCGCGTCGGCAACTGTATCAACGTTAATGCTATTTAGCCCTGATCAATAAACCTCCTAATCTAGAGGCTTCTTTTTGTATACGTAATATCTTTAGATCATGTAGATCACTCCTGACCCGCCTAGTTGGGGAAGTTTAATCCACCATATGGTGGTTAGGAAGCATCCCATCACATACTGCAACGAAACCAAATACTGCTATGTTGGCGCAAAGGAAGGATCTTCGTCTCCTTATGATCCACAGTTTTTGTTCTTAGGTTGGCGTTGTAGCATGTCTAAATACTTCTCCATTATATAAAACTAGTATTAGCGGAATTTGGACTTCGTAATCCGGAACTCCTCCAATTATTTATTTTAGGTTCACATTGGGTGAGAGATATTTCTACTAAAAATTATAAACATGGGTTCACGTATTGATATAGCCCCCATATAACAACGGTAAACACAATTTTCGATTTATTCCAACCTGATTGCTTTCTCCTAGTAGTTATTTCCAAGACATAGCCCCTTATAAAAGTACTGAATGTCGAAATTAAAGACGTTTTCACTTTTCTTTTTAAATATGATACTTCGTTCGGATAGGTCAATCAAAGGGGTACATTTTCACATATTTCTATTGCATGGGTATTGGAAATAATCAATTTTAAGTTTTAATAAACACAGACATTGCTGGGCAACCCCGCACCACACGATAATTGTCCGTGAACATTGTTCACTGAATCTAAAATACCTGATATTGTGTTCGCGTTCAGGTTCACTAACCAATTATCCAAACGGCCTTGGTTAAACATTCGGCTCTGTTTTCTTCTCTTATACAAACATTAGAAGAGAAGTGATATTTTCAAAACATTAAATAAGAAAACAAATAGACAATAGTAGGAGAGAATTTGTGAAAACAGCAGCAACAGCCAAAACAAAAGATCTACAATACCCACGTTAGTTGGATGGCTGGTTATCATCTATCTACCTACTCAGTTACATATATTAGGAAAACCTTTTATCGTTTTGTGGTACATTGTCATTGTTTGTCTGTTGGGAATACAAAATGAACAACCCGAGTTTATAATAGAGTGGGTCGGTTCAGATATTTTAAAATATTAACGTTAAATTATTAAAATAAAATCTCTATTTTTAGGATCGTTCAAATATGGAAAATTGTATTATATTTTTAAGTGATTGACACAATTTGCTTTATTTTTAATTTGATTAATATCATATTTACTTTTCATTTGTTGGAAGTTCTCATTTCTTGCTACCCACTCTAATGTTTTAACTTCTATTAAGGGATCACACAGCGATAACAGTGTTCCACTTTAGAAAAAGTGTCTTTCTGCACACAACATACATACGTACATGCATACATAAATACCCACTGAACCACTTTTCACGTCATCATTGAAAGAGTGCAGCCAGCCAGCCTACACGACCGGGCAGCGGCTTATTAATGAAATGGACAGGTTATTTAGCGCGGCTTTTTAACAAAATGTGTTTACAACCAATTCTAACTTTCTTTTAATACCGTAATGTGACTACGTTTTAATTATAGTTTCCAGAAAAAAATGTGGAGCAACAAATTTACATACTGATATATGAACATGGACTGGTTTGTTAATGCTACACATTTATGTTAATATTTTGTGGGGTTATTTTAGGTTGGTTTGGACTATGGGGAGTATTTTCCAAAGGGCTATGTGTGCGTAGATGTTCGTGTTCAAGTTTGCAATTTAAAAAGAAAATTTAAATGTTTAATTATTCTCTGGATATATTCAGATATTTTTGCGAGGGTACGGCATATCTGAAGGTCGTAGAACAAAGGTTTTTGACAATAGTAGATTTGAAAAAAACATTAAGTTCGGCCGGTCCGAACTTTGGAAACCCTCCACCATAAGCATACTGACAAATACTTGAAATGAAAAAAATAGGGAAAATACCAAAAAGTGAAAAAACGTCAAGTTCGGAAAATACCATATATAGGGAAAATAGCAAAAAGTGAACCTGTAGCGATAATTCTATAAACGGATTTATTTAAACCACTATGCACACCAAATACAAATTACAGCAAATTTTAATGGGAATTGTTCCTAAAATATATATTTGTCTTAAAAACGCCAAAAAGTGGACCGATATTGACGACGCATGGTAGGATGGAACATTCCCAAAATACTGCAAGTATTATTTCGGGAGGTTGGGTGGAAGCTGCTGGTTCAATATGAAATTTTTCATTGCAGAAAAAATGTGTATGAGTACGTCCCTGGAGGCGATACCTAAAGCGGGATCATATTGATTACATCGTGTAGGCATTACCGAACATTTGAAGTTATCATTATATGAGGTGCTATACCTAATTGAGTACTGATATAGCTCAATTTCGAAACTAAAATTTTTGCATCACAATGCAAAAATTAAAGCTAAATATTAAAAATACCGAAAATCGGTAGGTATCATTGTATGGGAACTAGACCTAACTGAGGGGCCGATATAGTTCATTCTCGAACCTCACATTCTAATTTTTTTAGTACCCAATAAGAAACCAATGTACCAAATTTCAGCGAATTTGGTTAAAAAACGCACTCCCATCTTCGAACTTGACCCGCCTGCGATCTATCTCAATTCGTCATACAATTTTACGCTGATCAAGAATATATATATATGCTTTATAGGGTCGGAAATGATTATTTCGATGCGTTACAAACGGAAAACACAACTAATATACCCTTCATACTATGGTAGGAGATTTTGGATTTTTTAAGAACATTTTCACAAAGGCCAATACATTCGGGGGTTTTTAAGGACTTTTTATTCTTTTTTTATACCCTTCACCACACTGTGGTACAGGGTATTATGTCTTTGTGCATATGTTTGTAACAGGCAAAAATAATCTAGATAGACCCATGGTTCCTTTTGAGAATATGCATAGAATCACTTTATATTTTCAAGGATTATTAGACGCGTGGATTTGTAAAGAATATTTTTCGGAGGAATATTTTTATGAGGTCTCCGCGGAATATTTCAAGCCTATGTTGCCTTATGTGGGGGTATAATGATTTCTTCGGAACAGTAATTCAATGGTTTTGAAAAAATGTCATTTACGGCTTTATATTATATGTTCGGAAATTCAATATTATTATGGATATATTTAGTTAATTTCTTTTAAATATTATAAATATACTAAAAATAATATTGATGTACAAAAATAAATATTTTGTTGTTCATAAAGCCATTAGAAGCAGAAACAAATATCTGAATGGTATACAGTAGCAACCCTCAATGTCGAATTGTCGTTCTATTCGAATTGTTTTGAAAAGTCTACATTAATGTGAATGATTTTGATTTACTGCGTGGAGAAAACACAGTTCCATTGTCCCAACAATAGAATCAACCGCCAATTAATACTCCATGACTGAGTGAATTTCCACCCTGTATTTTTTACGCACATCATATGCAGACATATGGGTGGTTACACACAAGAATTAATTGTTATATTAAAATCGTATTAGAATTCGTAAACAATTTACAGAATTTTGTCCATTGTACCCTCCCTCCCACGTTTAATCATTGTACTATCCTACAACTTCTGCCACTTCCCATACATGCCAAACTTGACGCTTTAATATGAACTCTGGATTGTCGGATATGTATGTCTTATGAAATCCCGATAGATGTTGCAATATTTAAGTTAGTACTAAATACATTGATTTTTGATATTGTGGAAGGATTATGGACCAGGTGTTTGGCATTCAGGGTGTCAAACATCTTTAAAGCAAAATTGTCAATATATGTTTTGACATAGCCCCCACAAAAATTGTCAATATAGGCCTATCTTTTGACATAGCCTCAATATGAATAGTCCCCCTAATTTCGTGTTCTTAAAGGTATTAAACACATTTCCCACCGAAGTGGCTATAATTTGACATGTCGAGCTCTTAAGGAGGAAACACATACAAAGATTCAAATTAAAATGCCAAGCCTTAAGTTCTCTTATGTGTTCCCCCTTTAAAATGCAAAAGATTATCATACAGGTCGACATAGAATCCATATACCGGGTCTATGTATTTTGATGGTCCTGCCGATTTGAAGTAGCCCTCATATAAGGGCCTGTACCGATTTCTTTTTCGGGAAACGAATACGTTTAATATATTCTTGATCGGAATAAAAATATATATCTGCTAATTAAAATCACTATTATCACAATATTTAAGATAGAGCTTTGACTTTTTGTACATACTTGCCGACTATATGATACCCTATACAACTATCACTGTGCTCTAAATTTTTGCGGATCTATATTACAAGTCTGGGTAATATTCCGCTATATTTGTACCCTCTTTATCGTCTTTTTACTGAATCATATTTTCCCGGAGTAAGAAAATACTCTATAAAATTCAATTTTTCTTATTTCAGTCAAAAGTTTGACTCGCTACATATTCATCGTTCCATTCGACGCCTATTCGAATTAGTTGGTCAGATTGCCTTTCCATTGAGATGCTCAGCTTATAATTGTGATGTCTAGAGTGACTAGAAAAGCAGACAAAAATAAAGTTTTCGGTCCATTTCATCCCCGAAAATTATAGGCGTTATCCTTGACCATAAGCGGAACCTCAATTTCATAGCTATCAACAATATCAAAATTCGTAGATACCTATATGTATTTAAGTAAAACACTCACATCCGAGTGCACAAAACAATATAATTGGTACGAGTTTAAAGTTCAGCCACTGCTCTATCAACTTCTCGGGTCAATATCCTTCGGGAGTAAACATATACGCCATGGAATACAATTTTTGTATTTTTTCTCACAAAAGTCTGGGTCCATTTGATCCGCTAAATATTGTATCTCTCTCCCTCTCTCTCTCTCTCTCTCTGTGTAAAATTACGAATAAAGGTATTGTTCAAAAACAATAGGAGCCTTCTTTGACCGGAACCCGTTCTACATGCAAAATGTCGAAACTGTGGCCTGTATCGTGTTTACAAATGGACAGGTCGACGGACACACATTTCTAGGTCGACTCAGCTACCGAGGCATAAAGATCGAGAAACATAAAGGTTTTAGGCTTTTAATAGAGGTCCATTTTTATACCCTTCACCACACTGTGGTACTGGGTATTATGTCTTTGTACATATGTTTGTAACATGCAAAAATAATCGAGATAGACCTATGGTTCCTTTTGAGAATATGCATAGAATCACTTTCTAAGTCGATTTACGCATGTCCGTCCGTCCGCCTGTCCATGTTAAATTGTAAACAAAGTACAGGTCGCATTTATGATCCGAATTGGATGAAATTTGGCACAGCTCATTTGTTTGGCCCAAGGACGAACCCTATTGAAATTGGGAAAAACGGTTCAGATTTAGATATAGCTCCCATATATATTTTCGTCCGATTTAAGGTAAATGGTGCACCAAAGTCCATATATATCTTTCGATTTGCACGAAATTTGGCACAGCGTAATGAATAAGACCACGAATGATGTGTTCAAAGAAAATCGGTTCAGATTTAGATATAGCTCCCATATATATCTTTCTCCGATTTAAGTTAAATGGTGCACCAATGTCCCTATATATTTTCGATTTGCACGAAATTTGGCACAACGTACTAAATTAAGTGTAGAATGATATGTGCAAAGTTTCATGAAAATCGGTTCAGATTTAGATATAGCTCCGCCCGATTTTAGGTAAATAGTCCACTAAAGTCCCTGGAAATCTTTTGATTTGCATTTTGGCATAGTATACTGAATTAAGTCTAGAATGATGTGTGAAAAGTTTTGAGAAAATCGGTTCAGATTTAGATATAGCTCCCATATACAGCTTCGCCCGATTTTAGGTAAATAGTCCACTAAAGTCCTTGGAAATCTTTTGACTTGCACAAAATTGGGAACAGAGTAATGAATAAGGTCACGAATGATGTGTGCAAAGTTTCGTGAAAATCGGTTCAGATTTAGATATAGCTCCCATATATATCTTCGTCCGATTTAAGGTTATTTGTGTACCAAAGTCTCTATGTATCTTTAGATTTGCACGAAATTTGGCACAGCGTACTAAATTTAGTATAGAATTATGTGTGCAAAGTTTCGTGAAAATCGGTTCAGATTTAGATATAGCTTCGCCCGATTTTAGGTAAATAGTCCACTAAAGTCTCTGGAAATCTTTTGATGTGCACGAAATTTGGCACATAGTTATGAATAAGATCGAGAATGATGTCTGCGAAGTTTCTTAAAAATCGGTTCAGATTTAGATATAGCTCACATATGTATTTTCATCCGATTTAAGGTAATTGGTGCACCAAAGACCCTATATATCTTTCGATTTGCACGAATTTTGGTATAGGGTACTCAATTAAGTTTAGAATGATGTTGCTAACCTTCGTGAAAAGATCCATAGTTAGGCCGATTGACACAACGTACTGATGTTATATAAATTAGTCTCTGGCAAGTTTCCCTGAAATCGGTTCAGATATAGATTTATAACAAAACGCGTCGTCTGTTAGGGTATCATATAGTCGGCCCAGTCCGACTTTACTACTTTCCTTACTGGTTTTACATAGTAAGATATACATGTTACTATGGACCATCTCTTTCCGGAGTATAAATATACGACATAAAAGGAAAATGTTAAGATTTTCTAAATATTTTTTTGGTATGTGAATTTTCTGCCCAATGTGTATGTTTATGGTACAGCCAATTTGGTTTAGATACATTCCCAAACTACCCAATTTACCAACATTAGGGAGGCTCCATTATATGTGGGCTATACCAAAATATAACAAATAAAACACTCATATAATTTCATTCTAATTCATGCACATGATATTCCCAAGGCTGGGATTCCAGCACATTTTATTACTTAACTTAATTTTTATTTATAAATATTGTATGTAGTCACCCATATATACCCACAGGGGTGTTTTTATGACATTTCCAGTACTAAACTGTTTTGATGCTTATAAAATAACAAACAGACAAATAACAACAACTTTAATAGTGAATGAATTCATTCAATCAATTCCCATTTAGGCTACAGCGATGCTTCGTCGAGAATATTTTCAGCTATTCACAAAATTTATATAGAAATCTATGTCTCATGAGATGATGCAGCATTCAGAATACCCCAAAAACAATTCATAAAGAATAATTTGGATTTGGATTCTAATGACGATGATGATGATTTACATTTTCATTGATGCACAACAATTGTTTACCAGTTGTGGGTGCATATTTTTATTTTAAAGCTCAAATTTAAAATTTTTCTACGACTTTCACTTCATCACAAATTAATTCAAATGATTAATGGCTATTTGATTTTTATCACACATTCACTCGCACCGAATTCACTTCTTTGTTCGTTTTATGAAACAATTTGTCTTGACATTCGCCCGTAACAATTGCAATAATAATGGCACACTTGACCCATTTCGTAATTTCGTTATTTCGTTTACAACATAACGTACTTGACCCGCCCGCCAGAGTGAGTCGGAGTGAAAACTAAAAACTTCTGATTGTGATTGAAAGCTTCTCAAATTTCGTTGAAAGACTAGTTAGTAACGATTTGTATGCTTCGTTGACGTTAGTCCACCTAAATTTTACATGCGTGTCAGGTAAGTCAACATCATTTGATTAGAAGTAATTTTTCACAGTCAAGTCAAGGTAGTCAGTCAGACCCAATAAAGGATAAGAAAAATAAAAAACGAACGAACAGTGTTCTGAAAGTAGACATAACAAAATTAACACTTCGTTCGATCGGACTAAACTTTTCAACCTCAAAAACCAGCCAAACATCCAAAGAATAATAGCAATGTATAATTTCAAAATTGGGTGACCTAGGGGATGATAGATACCAAGTAACGGCTATGATTGGCTTTAACATGGGGAAGCCCAGGCTTATCTTGGTCCCCCTTTCATATCAATTGTGGACAATGACCTCCCGCGGTATCACCTGGGATAGCTATTCTCATCATCCGTTGAAATAGTGAGCTGATATGTGCCGCGAGTTTACCCATACGAACTATCAAAAATGGGTTAAGGCGTCGGGTTAGTTGTCCACACTCCGAAAACCCAACCTACTATGAAAAAGATAAGAAAAAGAAAACCAAACCCCGCTAATGTTGATGGCCCCCGTAAACGTATAAAGGACCACGATCTGTGAATCTGCAGGCGCAGTTTTCTCTTTAGCGGTTTTACTCAAGGACTACAAAGCTGATATTATTGCCTTACAGGAAATGCGATGGAAAGATAAAGGCGTAAGTAAAGCGGACAATTACGCAATGCATTATAGCTGTTATATTCCGTATAAAAGCGAAGTTCTTCAACATCAGTCTGATTTGTGCCCATGCTCTGATGGAAAATAAAGATGAACAGAGCAAAGATATATTTTTCGAGGGCGTACAAAAATGATCCCAGCCATGACATTAAAATTCTGCGAGGAGATTTTAATGCAAAAATCGGAAGGAAACATTTTTTAGTCCCACCGTCTGATTTGATCTGATTTGGACAACCCTGCAGACAGTAGCTACACGTCGATAGAGAATTATCGGGAGAAAAGGAGAGAGGTGAAGCGTATTTTCAAAAGAAAGGAATCAGAATGAAGTCCGAAAATTAGACCAACGAGTAAAACACCAAATCGGCGGCTTTGGTGCAGGCACATCCTCCTGTAGACATGAAGATGGAAACCTGGTAGCAGATATTTTCCAGAAAACAAGTTATTCGTGATGGAATTTAATTTAATTTAAATTTATTTGCCAAAGAGGTCAGCTGAAAATGTGCACCTTCGGTTGGCCACCAGAACTCAAGCGCCGGACATGGTGATTGTGTGGGCCGCCATAACAGCCGATGGTCTGCTCAGAATAAATGCCGAATATTATCGCGAAAATATTCTGCAGGGTGTATTATAGCCTTGGGCACGCAAACATTTTTGCCGCAGACCTTGGACATTCCAACAAGACTCAGCAGCATCGCACTCATTACTCGCCACTCAAGAATGATGTTCCTCGCTTCATTTCCAGCGCACAATGGCCACCAAAATCTCCGGATACCAATCCGTTGGACTATTGTGTCTGGAGTATTTTGAAAAGCAAGGTTGACACTAAAAAATATCAAAGTGTCGATCACCACAAGCAAGCGCTTCGTCGGGAATGGGCCAAAATACCGCAGAGGCCATAACTTGTGCCAAAAGTGACCAATTCGAACAAATCTTAACCTTTTTCTAAAAGTTGATGCTATTTCCGACATTTGTTGCTTTCATTCAATAAAATTAAAAAAAGATGTAAAATTTATGGAATAAATCTAATTCCCATCGCATATAAAGTTCTATCCAGCTTGCTGTGTGAACGACTGACGCCAATTGTAATGGCATTATTGGACCAGACCTGGCAAATCCACCATTGACCAGATTATCACTCTGCTCCAAATCCTGGAAAACACCCATGAAAAAAAATCTACGCACTCCACCTATTCGTCGACTATATAATATCATGCAAACGGATTAACCGATTTGAACCAATCGTCAATTTAATATTTTAACCAACCCAGTATCGGTTCACTCCTTCTAGTGCCTTCTTGGTTCCCTGAGCGTCAAAGATAATATACAAAAATAAAGTATACGATTCTTCTCATCCCCTACGTATCCTCTGATCATCACCGAAAATGATAGGCGCCAATCTTGCCGTTAACCAGAACACCGTTTAAAAATTCAGAGCGACTACACAACCGACCATATTATACCCTACACAACTTCTACGAAAATCTAACTTTCTGTGGTACTACATTCTGATGTTGGGCAATACTTTGCGATATTTGCACCCCTTGACCGATTAAAGGTCGACAAATATTATTATTACTAATATTCAGTACAGCCCTTCTAATCACTTGTCCAGATTTCCTTTACCGTGTGTTGTGTTGTAATGTTCGGCTTTTAATTGTGGCCTATAGATCGACACAAAAAAAAACACAACAAAATAAGTTTTTGGTCCACTTCATCCCAAAACTATTATTTGATCATCACCGAAAATTATAAGCGTTGCCCTTGACCATACCTGGATCCTCATGGAAAATTTCAAAGCGATCAGAGCTATATTTCCGCCTTCTAGTGTGGTAATGAATTACTAAATAATATCTCAGTACGTAAGCACCTGTAAATATTTAAGTGTAACTCCCAAATCTGAGTACATGCGACGATATAAATGGTATCAATTTGAGTGGTTGGCCCACTCCTCTTGCGTATGCTATTAACTTCTCGGTTCTTTGTTTTTCAGGGGTAAATATATACGCTATAGAATACAATTTTTGTCATTTTTCACACAAAAGTCAGGGTCCATTTGACCCGCTAAATATTGACTGATCTTTATCAAAACATGCATGCTTATTCTCTGGCCCGATCCCCTTCTCCATGCAAACATCGCGGTGTTTGGGCCACAATTGCGCCCTCTGGAGCGACCAGTAAAACCGACAAAAATAAAATTTTTGGTCCATTTCATCCCCTAAATATTGGCTGATCTTTTCCAAAAACAATAGGGGTCTTCATTGGCCAGAACCCATCCTACGTGCAAAATTTCGTGAAGATTGGTCCATAACTGTGGCCTGACATGTTTAGATCGACTCAGCTAGTCGAGATATGACGATCGGTATACTTAAAGGTGGGTCTAGGTCGAATATTTTGCGGCGTTACAAACTTTTGGGGCTGCACAAAGCTATAATACCCTGACAACATAGTTGTGTAGGGTATAAAAATATTATAACTTATAGACATCTTTAAATATTTTCTTATAACTCACGATTGGTCCATATATTTCGGGCCACACAAAGGCGATTACCAAATAGTTGTACATTGTATAAATATCAGAAATATATAAGATATCATATAATTCTGAAAGAGATATTCTTCCTGAATTACTTGGTATTCACCACACTGTGACATCTGAAACGGTGTCTTCCTCATTCTATGGCTGTACATTTACCCATTTACTTAGTGGGTGTCTCAACCTAACCCATTGTTGGTCTAATTTAAACACGAAATCACTCACATTCATACAAACACACACATGCCACACAGAAATTCACATACAAAAGCAAACTACTAAAGTAATGATGGTTTTCGTCACCGTTCAAAGTCGAACATTTTCGTTTCTCATTAAATTTTCATAAAAAAGTGAAAACAATTTACCATTTCAATTTCTCAATCAATCTCAATCATGTTAAAGTGAAAAGTTGATTACTAATTTCCATAAAATACAGGCCTTCATTTTGTTACGCGGAGGGGGGCTAGAAGAAACGAGGAAGACAGTTTATAGTCCCAGTTGTATTAGAAGATTGGGCGCCATTTGAAAACAAGAGAAATTTTAAATGGGGAACAATAAAAGGTAGGGGGTAAGGTAAATATACATTTGAAAAGGATATATGGGGTTGAATTGATTTTCTTATTTCCTTCGATGTAAAATGTTTCATTGGCTTTGAATCAAAGCATGCATACCTTTTGTTGTACGATTTAATGCGTTTTAACGTAAAGAATTTTTATTATTACGTCTCGTTTACAAAACGTTTTGCATTTTTCAAACATTCTTCAGTATGGGATGTAATAATTACTCATAAGAAAAACCCTTGTTGAAAATGAATGAAGAAAGGAAATAAGAAAAGAAATACGCAAAAGATGTCATCATTCCTTTGAGGGAAATTGCATGGACTTTGTATGACGAATGACTTTAGTAACATAAAAGGGGACATTTTATTATTTAATAGGGTGTTTTGAATAATATCATTAGAACCAGTGAGCGGAGCAGTATAGTCGGACGGGGCCGACCATATGATACCCCACACAACTTCCACAAAAATTTAACTTTCTGTGGTTATATATTCTGAGCATGGAAAATATTTCGCTATATTTACACCCTCTTGGCCAACTAGAGGTCAACAAATATTACTAATATTCAGTAAATCCCTTCTAATTACTTGTCCAGATTCCCTTCACGGTGGGTTGTGTTATGATGTTCGACTTTCAATTGTGGACTATATATGGACTAGAAAAAACACAAAAAATTAAGTTTTCGGTCCACCTCATCCGAATATTATTATCTGATCATCACCGAAAATTATAGGCGTTATCCTTGACCATTCCTGCATCCTCATGGAAATTTTCAAAACGATCAGCGCTGTATTTCCGCCTCCAGTGTGGTAATGTGTTACTAAATAATATCTGAGTACGTAAGCACCTGTAAATATTTAAATGTAACTCCCGCATCCGAGTACATACGACAATATAATTGGTATCAATTTAAAGGTCAACCACTCCTCTTGGATATACTATCAACTTATCGACTCTATGTCATTCAGGAGTAAATATATACGCTATAGAATACAAATTTTGTAATTTTTCACACAAAAGTTAGGGTCCATTTGACCCGCTAAATATTGATCGATCTTTATCAAAACCAGCATGCTTATTCTTTGGCAAAATCCCCTTCTCCATGTAGAAATTCGCGGTGTTTGGACCATAATTGCGGCCTCTAGAGCGACCAGAAAATCAGACAAAAATAATGTTTTTGGTCCATTTCATCCCCTAAATATTAACCGATCTTTACCAAAAACAATAGGGGTCTTCATTGGGCAGAACCCATCCTACATGCAAAATTTCGTGAAGATTAATCCATAACTGCGGCCTGTATCGTGTTTACAAATTATAATGGACAGACGGACGGACGGACACACATGTCTAGATCGACTCAGCTATTCGAGATATGGCGATCGATATACTTAAAGGTGGGTCTAGGACCAATATTTCGCGGCGTTACAAACTCTTGGGGCTGCACAAAGCTATAATACCCTGACAACATAGTTGTGTAGGGTATAATAACAACAACTTCCATATTTCTCCATCAAGAAGAGATAGAGATTATTTTATATTGGTTTAAGTCATTGTAGCGTGTCTGCCAGTTAGATGATGACACCTAATGTAAAAATCCCTAAAATAATGCGGAACCCTTCATATGAAAACTATGTCACAAGTAGGTCTAACATACACGATTTTCTGCGACGATGTTTCATGTAAACATACATACACTCGGAAGTGCAGCACCAACCGAATTTCTAAACTATGATGTCTTGAAGTGCCAATAAAAAGGACCAATTTGAAATCCGAAATGTGTTCTTATATCCATATAGCTTTGAAAATGGGTATAGAATCATAAGAATGTTTATAAAGAACCGGGACCTTTATATGGAGCTACGCCAATCATATACAAATGTTCTGCAAATAAATAACGAAAATGAGCAATTTCCAAGCTCTATTGCAATAATTCTGATCCTGAGACATAAAACAATCGATGGACGTAAATGCTTATAAATACTATGGTCCCTAAATGAAATATTAATAGAAGACTCTTAGAAAACCAGAAGATCTTGCTATTGAGGTTCTTTTTATAGAAGAGCATGAAGTTCGGAAAGTCTTCGTATAGAACAACAGACATATAGCAGAGCTGAAAATTTAATAGAAGTCCAGAAAATTTATTAACAGAAGACAAGAAAGACTTCTTCTAGAAGATCAGAAGGTCGTGTCGTATTAAACCAGAAGGGTTTCCCTTAGAAGACCGGAAGATGTTCTCATAGAAAATAGGATTTTCTTCTCATTGAAGAATATCATAATTGACCAGAAGGATTTCTTATAGAAAAGTGGAAGTTGTTCTCACCGAATATCGGAAGTTCTTGTCATAGAAAAATAGAAACATTTATAATTGTCAGAAGATAGATGTTCATATATAGATCTATAGAAAGGCCTCCTCAAAAGACAAGAACGTTTTTTCATAGATGACCACAGTGTATTCTCTAGGAAAACCATAGAAAGCTGAAGAATCTCCTTATCTAAGACCATAAGGCATTTCCGTAAGAGACAAGAACATCCAATAAAAGTCTAGAATGTTTCCTAATAGAAGGGGGTCTTTTCAGATCAGATAGTCTCACCACAGTAGACCAAAAGATATTACTCATAGAACATCGGAAGCTGTTCACATAGAAAACCAAAGGTTTTGTCATGAAGGACCAGAAGACCTTCATATAGAAGCCCAGCAAGTAATCTCGTTAAATATGAGAATGTCCTCTTATGAATCACCATACCATAGACTAATGAAGATATAGACGACGAAATACTCAAAAAATGCGCGGTCAAGTGACTCAAAATAAAAAACTCAAAAATTGTTAAAATTGCCTATTTTCCTTTAATGTTTTTATCTGAGGATATAGTTTTGGCTTAAAACTAACTATATTTAGTGGCATTCCAAATTAAAAGGTTCAAATATTTAAGTAAATCAGCATTTAAAATTGAGTAGCGCATTCAGCAGACTCAATTCAGAGAGGACTGGTGAGAGCATTTCGTCGCCTATATTTTCATTAGTCTATGATCATACGATCTTCTAATAAGAGTCCACGATGTTTTCACACAAAATACCATAATTAAAGATCAGGAAGTCTTCTCACATAAAACCTAGAGATGTTCTCATAAAAGTCCGAAATCTTCTCAAAACATACCAGAAAATCTTCTAATGAACAACCAGAAGACTTTCTCATTGATGACCATAAAACCTAATAGAATTCCGGGAGGTTTTCAAAAGGTCATCTCATAAAAAAAGGTAATAAGGAAGTCAACAAGGTTTTGTCATAAAAAGTTATTTTATATGTATACGAAAGGAAAGGCTTATAGTTGCAAAGGTCCTTATAACATGAAAAAATTAAAATCGAGGCTCGTATTCGTCCCTGAAAAAATGTATTTTAAAAATCCACGCGTGTATTAGTCCCTGAAAATATTTATTTTGAAAATACTCACGTCTATTAGACCTTAAAAAATATTTTTTAAACATATCTCTCGTATTAGTCCTTGGTAGCCCTCCACGCCTTGGTAGCCCTCGAAAAATATTCTTTAAAAACTCACGCCTTTGGATGTTTTTATTTCTTTGTTTAAAAACTCAACGCCTTCTTTAGTCCTTGATTTTTTAATCAATGTCTGTATAAATCCTTGATTTTTTAATCCACGCCTTCATTAGTCCCTGAAACAAAATATACCAAAAATATATATTTAAAAAATCCACGCCTGTTAGTCCCTGAAAAAATATATTTAAAAAATCCACGCCTGTTAGTCCCTGAAAAAATATATTTAAAAAATCCACGCCTGTTAGTCCCTGAAAAAATATATTTAAAAAATCCACGCCTGTTAGTCCCTAAAAAATATATTTAAAAAATCCTCGCCTGTTAGTCCCTAAAAAAATATATTTTAAAAATCCACGCCTGTTCCCTGAAAAAATATATTTAAAAAATCCTAAAAAAATATTGTTTTAAATCCACGCCGTTGGTCGTCCCTAAAAAAATATTGTTTTAAATCCACGGAAGTCCCTGAAATTTTTTTCTTTAAAAATCCACGCCTTTGGTAGTATTTGAAAAGGCATTCTTTAAAAATCCAGGCCTCTGGAAGTCTTTGAAAAAATGTTTTTTTTTAAATCCAGGACTTTAGCAGTCCTTGAAACTGTAATTTAAATATTCACGCATTTGGCAGTCCTTAAAATATATTCCTTAAGAACCCACGCCTTTAGTTGTCCTTGAAAAAATATTCTTTAAAAATCTACGCCTTTAGTAGTCCTTAAAAATATTCTTTAAGAATCCACAAATTTGGTGGTCCATGCAAATAACGGCCTTTTGAAAATGTATTGTTTAAAAACCTACAATTGGGTTGATTCTGTTGGTCCTTGAATAAAATATTATTTAAAAAACACGCCTCCGTTGGTCCTTGAATAACATATTGTTTAAAAAATCCACGCCTTTGTTTGTATTTGAAACAATATATAATTTTTTTGTACAGAATCTATAACTATACTATATGAGTTTAACAATGATCCTTTAATTTGAAATTTTAGGTTCTCAGTCAGTATTAATTTCACTTTATTCCGGATCTGTAATTAAAATTTGTATATAACCATAAATCCAAATAGAACCACTTATTATAAATCGAAAATTCACACCTACCTTACCGCATAACCTTAACATCCTTATACTTAATCCTTACTTTACACATCGTGACGTAGTCTATTATCAATATGCAAATTTCGATTCCTGTTTTGTTAGGTTTTCTAACGGCCAACCAGCCAACACAATAAAATTCCAACACATCAATATTCATTTAAAAAATGTTTGCCTTATTGGTCCTTGTTGAAAATATTCTTTAAAAAATGTTTGCCTTATTTGTCCTTGTTCAAAATATTCTTTAAAAAATGTTTGCCTTATTGGTCCTTGTTCAAAATATTCTTTAACAAATGTTTGCCTTATTGGTCCTTGTTGAAAATATTCTTTAAAAAATGTTTGCCTTATTGGTCCTTGTTGAAAATATTCTTTAAAAAATGTTTGCCTTATTGGTCCTTGTTGAAAATATTCTTTAAGAAATCCACGCCTTGTTTAGTCTTTGTTGAAAATATTCTTTAAAAAATCCACGCCTTGTTTGGTCCTTGTTGAAAATATTCTTTAAAAAATCCACGCCTTGTTTGGTCCTTGTTGAAAATATTCTTTAAAAAATCCACGCCTTGTTTGGTCCTTGTTGAAAATATTCTTTAAAAAATCCACGCCTTGTTTGGTCCTTGTTGAAAATATTCTTTAAAAAATCCACGCCTTGTTTGGTCCTTGTTGAAAATATTCTTTAAAAAATCCACGCCTTGTTTGGTCCTTGTTGAAAATATTCTTTAAAAAATCCACGCCTTGTTTGGTCCTTGTTGAAAATATTCTTTAAAAAATCCACGCCTTGTTTGGTCCTTGTTGAAAATATTCTTTAAAAAATCCACGCCTTGTTTGGTCCTTGTTGAAAATATTCTTTAAAAAATCCACGCCTTGTTTGGTCCTTGTTGAAAATATTCTTTAAAAAATCCACGCCTTGTTTGGTCCTTATCGAAAATATTCTCTAAAAAATCCACGCCTTGTTTGGTCCTTGTTGAAAATATTCTTTAAAAAATCCACGCCTTGTTTGGTCCTTGTTGAAAATATTCTTTAAAAAATCCACGCCTTGTTTGGTCCTTGTTGAAAAAATCCACGCCTTGTTTGGTCCTTGTTGAAAATATTCTTTAAAAAATCCACGCCTTGTTTGGTCCTTGTTGAAAATATTCTTTAAAAAATCCACGCCTTGTTTGGTCCTTGTTGAAAATATTCTTTAAAAAATCCACGCCTTGTTTGGTCCTTGTTGAAAATTTTTTTTAAAAAATCCACGCCTTGTTTGGTCCTTGTTAATGAAATAAAGAAAAAATTAAACAACATTTGAATATTGACCACATTTATGAGGACCTACCATTGGACTGAAGTTTAGTTGAGTTTTTGAATTGAACGTGAAACGTTTATGAGAACGAACACTACCGACGGCACGAAGGATAATAAACACAATACTAACGCAAATCGAACTTAAAAAAATAGTGTTAACTGCGGTACCATAAAACAAAGGTTATTATAAATCCCCCTCGAAAAAAATCATAAATCGTGAAAAATAAAAGAATTTTTTTTTTAAATAAAAAGTGAGTTCCGTTTTCTAGTCCGATTAAAACAAATTGATGTGGCCTTTAAATCCTCCCCTCCCAATAAATTTCCCATTAAAAAAATTGAGTAAAATATTGCGCAGAAATTGAAAAATAAATATTTACCTAAAATATTGAAATTATAATGACCTGACTAATAAAAAAATGGAGTTTGCCTAAGGGTTGGTTGGTGAGTAAGTTTTCTGTTTTCTTTTTCTGTTGGGTTGGCGTGTAGGTTCTGTGCGCAGCTTTCCCCCTCTTCGTATTTACATTTTGACCAAATCCGCATTTGATTGACCCACTTGCAATGCCAATCGGAACGGGCAAAAATTTCCAGCCACTGCCTCGTAGCACACCTAACTTTGTTTTCCTACCAACAACAATAGAAAACACCATGTCGTACATATTTACAAACAATATACATATGTTTGTGTGCCTGTATTGTATAGAACGCGATAATAGTTTCATCGCGTTTTTCTCCTATTTAGTTGTTGGTGTCGAGCTATTCATTTGTTCTTGTTTTGTTTTGCGGTTTATCGTTTGCGGTTAAAACGCGAACATTGGCAAAAAATGTCCGTCCATCTACTCGTATATACAAACGTTTGTATGTATTTATGTCAAACTGTTGTTGTTATTGTTGTTTAGCATACTCTAAAAAAACAACTTCGACCAAAAACGAGCATACCGTGGCACTAACAAACTGGGCATACTTTAAGAGCACCAAACAAACTTTAACAGGATACGGAAGTGTATTCTATGTGGTAGGACATGCAATGGCTGCACACACATACTTGCACACACTCAGAATACATGTTGCTATGCCCCAGCTATATAGCTCCAGTAGAGGATATTTATATGTCCATACGTTGTGATAAATATATTTATTTCCATTATGCATAAAAATAATCGGACATGGTATTTGTGTCAAACGGCATGTGGTTTTAATGTGTACTTTTAAAAAGATAGATTATCACTTTTTCAAACTCAAATATGTATTTTTTGCAAACACACACACAATGGCACACACATAATTTCTGCGAATTTCTAGAATGTGCAAAGCGAACCGATAGACCAATAATGGAGACACCCAGTTAAGGACATTCTACTAACGAAAAATCTAGACTTACCATTTAAAGTATCTGGGATAATATTTTGTTTTTAAACCATAAAGCTTGTCATTAGCATACACCAGAGTTTATGGTGGTTAAAAAAACTATTCTTTAAAAAAATATATCAGGTTTAAGAAGACCCCGGATTGTCGATTTAAAATTTCGACGGCGGACGAACGGACACACATGTCTAAATCGACTCAGCTAATCAATTCAGCTAATCGACTCAGCTAGTCGGTATACTTAAAGGTGGGTCTACAACCAATATTTCGCGGCGTTAAAAACTCTTGGGGCTGCACAAAGCTATATTATAATAAATATATACATTTGGAAAATCGGTTGAGATTTAGATATAGCTCCCATATATATTTTCATCCGATTTAATATAAATGGTGCACCAAAGTCCCTATATATCTTTCGATTTGCCCGAAATTTGGCATAACGTACTGAATTGTGTCTAGAATGATGTCTGCCAGTTTTTGGAAAATCGCATCAGACTTAGATATAGCTCCCATATATATTTTTGTCCGATTATATGTAAATGGTGCACCAAAGTTCCTATATATCTTTCGATTTGCACGAAATTTATCGCAGCATACTGTATTGGGTCTAAAATGATGTGTCTTAAGTTTCCTGAATATCGGTTCAGATTTAGATATAGCTCCCATATATATTTTCATCCGATTTAATATAAATGGTGCCGATTTAATGTAAATGGTGCACCAACGTCCCTATATATCTTTCGATTTGCACGAAATACTGAATTGGGTCTAGAAAGTAGTTCAAATTTAGATATAGCTCCCATATATATATATATATATATATAGTTTCGTCCGATTTTTTGTAAATGGTGGATCAAACTCCTAATTATGGCCCGATTCAAAATTTTCCACAGAGTACTGAATTAGGTCGTGATTGGTGTATGCGAAGTTTTGTTGGAATCGGTTCAGATTTAGATATAGCACCAATATATTGTTTCGTTCGATTTTATGTTAGTGATGCACCAAACTCCCAATATTTGTCCAAACTCCCAAAATTTAGCTGGATTCTCCCGAATATATTCTCAGAATATTGCCAATAAAGATACTAGGACTTTAGACGAAAAAAATTTGGCATAACTACATGACCAGTTTGGCCAAAAAATCGGCAACTGTTTGTTTCATATTATTCATCTACGAACAACTTTCGTATGCGTACGTCCATCGAGGCTATAGCAAAAGCGGGACCAATATTGATTACATCGTGTAGGAATTACCGAACATTTGGAGTAATCATTATAAGAGGTGCTATGCCTAATTAAGGACCGATATAGGTCGATTTCGAGCATAATATTTAGCATCACAATACCTCCCACCACGCTAGATATTTAAAATACCTGAAATCGGTAGGTATCCCTTCATTCTCGAACCTGGCGATCTCAAGAGGTAGAATTCCATAATTTGTAGGTTGGGATACCGCTATATGAAGACAACCCCAAAACGCGAAACAAATCTGTTAACTATTTTAATATAAAGAGGGTTATATGGAGACTACCAATAAAGGGGGAGAATTTTAATAAGTTTTGGGAGAGAGATTTGTAACCACATGCGACTAAAAAATATCAAATTTAAGCGAATTTGGTTAAAAAAACCCGCATAAAAAATTCAAAATATCGAAATTTTGAGTTACCGTTTTATGGCGCTACGAAAAAGTGAACCTATATTTATAATTTTTAGTGGAGAAATTTAGAACAAAATAAGAACCGAAAGTTCTAAATTACAGTAAATTGCTCAAGAACCTCAAATGCGCTCAAGAATCCCAAAATACCGAAAACTTGGGGGTACCCTTATATGGAAGCTATGTCTTTAAGATATACGCGATTTCTTGTGGCAGCATCAAGCGATGGCAGAATGACTTCTTAAACGAAATGATTGCCGGGCATGATAACTCAAAAACTATTAGTCAAATCGGACACACAGGAGAACAACATTTTGTCAATTTAAGGGGACCCCCCCATTTTCGGGGTCAAAATTTTTTTATTTAATTAGAATGTACACTAATTTAAGAATGTCCCTACAAAATTTCAAGTGAAAATCTTAAGAACTCTTGAAGATATAGCCGATTTATTGTGTCAGCATCAAGTGACAGCTAAAGGGCTTCTCAAACTTTTAACGCGTTTTTCTCTTTTGCGAATGGCGGGCACGATAACTCAAAAACTAATAACCCAATCCAAATTTTTACACGTTTCTCTGTGAGTGTATAGCTATCGTATGAACTAGGATAAAGTCAATCGGTGAAGATCTTCCTTATTTTTTAACTTGGTTTTTGGTCAAAAATCGGCGATTTTCCAAAAATATTTTTTCAAAGGTCCGCCATTTTGTTAATTTTAGAGCGAAGTCAATAATCCTAGTTCATACGAGAGACAGACATGTGCTCTTTCTAACACCATTGGAATTTTCGGATTCCGAAGTTCCAGTGGGGAGTGGGAGGGTCTGACATGTATCACTTATGCTTTAATATGTTAAAGCATAATAATTCGTACTAGACCGCGTTGAGAGATATTGTTTTCTATGCACTCCAGTACGGTTTTGAAGGTTGTAGTTTTTATAGCCAATGTCCACACTGCTTGAATTGCTATTAGTATAAAGTTTGAACTTAGACACTCAGCTACAATTCAAATATCCGCCTGTAGAATGATGTTGTTATCCCTTACGCGAAGTGAAATTTCAGTCCCCGGTTGTTCTATTAAGAGTCTCAGTCATTCCCGCTAGTTGGCAGGTATCTGTGTAAAAAAAGTTGCAAGAAGGCATATGTGCCAGTGTTACGTTAGTCCATGAGTCTCTCTCCGGTATTCAGTCTGACTCAAACGCGTTCTTTGAAAATAGCCTGATAGCCTTTATCCATTATTATCCACCATACTGCGGCAGTGAATTTTAGAATTGTCCAGCACTTAATGGTCCAGTGTATCATCGGGGGGTTAAAACCCCCCACCGCCAAAAGATTAGCATCTTTCAGTCCAGGTGGACTCTTTTTCTTAGATGGATATATAATTATCATCATATTATAATAATCTATATATATAAAAGAGCTTAGTGTTAAGTGAGTGAGTGAGTGACTGACTGACAGATCATCGCCCAGACGAAACGGCTAAAGCTAGAAGTTTGAAATTTTGAGTGTGGGTTGGTGTTGGTGTGTAGGCGTGAGATAAGGCTGGGTTTTTGGAAATTCGAACTAGAAGGGTACGAAAAGTACTAAAATGTACCAAATATCGTACCCTTTGTATTAGGCGAACGGGAAGAGCTAGAATTTTGAAATTTGGAATGTAGGTCACTGATGTAAAGTTAGGAAGATGTACAAAAGCGTTTTTGGAAATTCGTACTAGAACGGTACGAAAAGTACTAAAAAGTACTAAATGTGATACCATTTATATATGGCGAACCGGTAGAGCTAGAACTCTGAAATTTGGATTGGTGGTCGCTGAGTGTAGGATAGATGTACCAACGGGTTTTTGGAAATTCGAACTATAAATATCCGAAAAGTACTAAAATGTACTTAATTTTGTACAATTTCGTAGCATGTGAATTGATAGAGCTAAAAACTTGAAATTTGGAATGCGAATTAGGGATGAGATGTAGAGCCTATTTAAGGAGATGATTTTGAAAGCGTGTACTCATGTGTATGAAAAGTACTATATGATACTATATTTGGTACAAATTCAACTTGGAGATAAAAATCGAGCTGGAATCCTGAAATTTGAAATTAACATTACCGTTGGAGTGTAGGATTGGGAATGTACGTAGTTTTGGAATTTTTTTACTCAGTTTCAGTAATTTATATTCATGGGTACTAAATGGTACTAAATTTGGTACAATTTGAATTTTATGCGAACCAATAGAGCTAGAATCATGAAATTTGGAGCCAGGATCACTGTTGGGGTGTAAGATCGAGATATGTAGGAAGTTTTAAAAATTTGTACTAATGTGTACTAAATTTGGTACTATTTGAATTGTGTGAACCGATAGAGTTGGAATCCTAAATCTTGGATTTAGGATCAATCTGGGGGTGAAAGTTTGGGTTATGTGGGACGTTTTGGAAATTCGTACTACTGTGTACTAAATTTGGTACAATTTGAATTGTGAGTGAACCGAAAGTGTTGTAATCCTGAAACTTGGATTTAGGGCCACTGTGGGGTTGTAGGGTAACGGTAAGTTGGAGGTTTTGGAAATTCGTACTACTGTGTACTAAATTTGGTACAATTTGGATTGTGAGTGAACCGTTAGCGTTGGAATCCTGAAACTTGGATTTAGGATCACTGTGGGGTTGTAGGATTTGGGGTATGTAGGAAGTTTTGGAAATTAGTACTACTATGTACTAAATTTTGTACAATTTGAATTGAGGGTAAACCGATAGAGTTGGAATCCTGAAACTTGGATGTAGGATCACTGTGGGGTGTAGGATTGGGGTCTGTAGGAAGATTTGGAAATTCATACTACTGTGTACTAAATTTGGTACAATTTGAATTGAGGGTGAACCGATAGAGTTGGAATCCTGAAACTTGGATTTAGGATCAATGTGAGGGTGTAGGATTGGGGTCTGTAGGAAGTTTTGGAAATTTGAACTACAGTGTACTAAATTTTGTACAAATTGAATTGTGAGTGAACCGATAGAGTTGTAATCCTGAAACTTGGATTTAGGGTCACGTTGGGGTTGTAGGGTTAGGGTAAGTTGGAGGTTTTGGAAATTCGTACTACTGTGTACTAAATTTGGTACAATTTGGATTGTGAGTGAACCGATAGCGTTGGAATTCTAAAACTTGGAATTAGGATCACTGTGGAGTGTATGTTTGGGTTAAGTAGGAAGTTTTGGAAATTCGTACTACAGTGTACTAAATTTGGTACAAATTGAATTGTGGATGAACCAATAGAGTTGGAATTCTGAAACTTGGATTTAGGATAACTGTGGGGGTGTGGATTTAGTAAGAAGTATTGGAAATTCGTACTACTTTGTACTGAATTTGGTACATTTAAATTTGAATTTGGAATCATTATGGGGGTGTAGGATCGTGGTATGCAGGTTTTGTTGGAAGTAGAAGGGTACGAAAAGTACTAAAATGTAACAAATATGGTACCCTTTTTATTAGCGAACGGGAAGAGCTAGAATTCTGAAATTTGGAATGTTGGTCAATGATGGAAAGTTAGAAAGATGTGCAAAAGGGTTTTTGGAAATTCGACCTATAAGTGTTCTTAAGGTACTAAACTTTACTGAATTTAGTTCCTATTGTATATAGCTGGAATCTTGACATTTTAAATGGAATACAGGTTGGGAAGTGGTGTTGATGTACGGAAATGGTTTAAGACATTCGTACTTATGTGTACAAAAGTGTAATATGGTACTAAATTCCGTACTATTTACCTTCAGTTGAGTGTGCAGAGATGGAATCTTGACAATCGGAATTAGCTTTAAAAAATCGTTCTAATTTGTACGAAAAGTACTAAATGGTACTAAAATTGGATTTAGGTGAACAGATAGAGCTGAAGTCTTCAAATTGGGAATTAAAATGACTGTTGGAGTGTAGGACTGAGGTAGATTATGAAATTCGTACTTATTGGTACGAAAGGTATATATGGTACCAAATTTAGTAAATTTGGATGTTGCTTGAAAGGATAGAACTGAAAACCTGAAATTTGGAATTAAGATTTCTGTTGAAGATTGGGCTATAGAGACATCTTTGGAAACTCGTATTTATGTGTACGAAAAGTACTAAATGACACTAGATGGATTTGGGTGAACGGAGAAACCCATAATTTGGACTAATGGTTGATGTTTGAATATAGAATTGAGATATGGAAGCATATTACCTATGTGTACTAAGTAGTACTATATTTGGTACAACTTGATTACGTGTGAACGGATAAAGCTGGACTCCCGAATTTTTTAATTAAAATTACTGTTGGAGTATAGGATTGACATAGTTTAGGAAATTTTTAATTATAGAAACAAAAAGTACTAAATGGTACCGAAAAGCTTACAAATGTGTGAACCTATAGGGCTGTATTCTGAAATTTTGAATTAATATTACAGTTTGAGTGCAGAATTGAGATATGTCGGTAATTTTTAAAAATTCGTCATTATGTGTACTGAATGGTAAAAAAATTTGGTACTATTTTGATTCGAGTTAACGGATATAGATAGTAAACGTAAATTTGGAATTAAAATTACAAGATTAAGGAATTATTGGAATTTCGTACTTATGGATACGAGAAGACCTAATTGGTACTAAATATGGTACAATTCGTTTTGTGTGGGCGGGAATCCTAATATTTGTGACTTAAAAATAAGGTTGGAGTGTAGGATGAGGTAGTTTTAAAAATATGTAATTATCTGTACTAAATGGTGCTAAGTTTAGTACAATTTAGATTTGAGTGAATGGACAGATATGGATGGATTTGAAAAGAAAATTACTCTTATAGCAAAGGATTGAGACAGTGTTGGAAATTCGAACTCATGAGTACGAAAAGTACTAAATATGGTACAATTTGGATCTATGTGAAGAGATAGTGATGTTACCCTGAAATTAATGAATAAAATTACTGTTTCAGTGGGAAATTGAGGCAGTTTTAGAAACTCATACTTACGTCTACGAAAAGTAATAAATGGTACAATATGGATGTTGGTGAACGAATAGAGCTGGAATCTTTAAATGTGGACCTAAGGTTGTTATTGGAGATCATGACTGGGGTATTTTAGGAAATTTATACTTTGGGTACGACAACCAAAAAATTTGCTACAATTTGGACTTTGGTGAACGGGTAGAACTCGAATCCTGAAAGTTGCAACTTAGGTTACTCTGGGATTGTAGGAAAAGTACAGAATGGTACCAAATATGGTACAGTTTAGTGAACAGATAGAGCTGAAACTCTTAAATTTGGACTTACGATTGAAAGCAGGTTTGGAATATTGAGATTGGTTTGGTATATGGGTACGAAAAGTGCGGAATGGTTTCATACAGAGCTAAGAAGTAAGATTACTTTTAGAGTGTAGGATTGATGTAGTTTTAGGAATTCTTACCTATGAGTATGAGAATTACTAAATGGTGCTAAATTTGAAACAATTTGAATTCGGTTGAATCTTGAGATTTGGAAATTAGATTACTATTGAAGTGTAGTATTGGGCTATTTTTGAATAGTAAATAGAATAGAAAATTCACTAAATTTGGAATAATTTGAATTTGGGTAACGGAGAGAGCTGGAAACCTAAAATTTAGAATATTGGTCATTGACAGAGAGTTAGAAAGAAGCACCAAAGGGTTTTTGGTACTAAATTTAGTGGAGGTGACGGTATAGAGGTAGTCTTGAAAATGTATTAGAGGTAGTCTTGAAAATGTATAATGAAAAGTTCTAAATGGAATTACATGTGGAACCTGTACGTTTTTGCTAAAGTGTGAATTTCGGAAAATATTGCTTATGTGTATGGTAATAAACTTAATATTAAATGTAGGAATAGAGGTGGAATTCAGAACTATAGTAAAACTAATTATGCGGTATTCACGATTTCCATATGAAATATTTTTTATTCCCTTTCCGCATACGAAGTAGCGGGTACTTTGCTAGTCTATATATATAAAAGAGCTTAGTGTTAAGTGAGTGAGTGACTGACAGATCATCGCCCAGACGAAACGGCTGAAGATAGAAGCTTGAGATTTTGAGTGTGGGTTGTTGTTGGTGTGTAGCCGTGAGATAAGGCTGGGTTTTTGGAAATTCGAACTAGAAGGGTACGAAAAGTACTAAAATGTACCAAATATGAAACCATTTGTATTAGGCGAACGGGAAGAGCTAGAATTCTGAAATTTGGCATGTGGGTCCTTGATGGAATGTTAGAAATATGTACAAAAGGAAATATTTTGGAAATTCGACCTATAAGTGTACTAAAAGTACTAAATTTAGTTCTAATTGTATATATATTGAACATATATAGCTAAAATCTTGAAATTTTAGATGGAATACAGGTTGGGAAGTGGTGTTGATGTATGGAAATGGTTTAAGATTTTCGTAGTTATTTTTTTTGTAAAAAGTACTAAATGGTACTAAATTTGGTACTATTTGCATTTAGTTGAGTGTATATAGATGGAATCCTGAAAATCGGAATTAGGACTACTGTTGGAATGCAGGATTGAGGTAACTTTAAAAAATCGTACTTTTGTGTACGAAAAGTACTTAATGGTACTAAATTTGGTGCAAGCTGGATTTCAGTTCACAGATAGAGGTGGTGTCTTGAAATTGGAAATTAAAATGACTGTTACAGTGTAGAATTGAGGTAGTTTTGGGAATTCGTACTTATTGGTACGAAAAGTACTAAATGACACTAAATATAGTGCAATTTGGATTTTGCTTAAACGGATGAGCTTAAACCCGGAAATTTGGAATTCTGATTACGGTTGAAGATTGAGCTATAGACACATCTTTGGAAATTCGTATTTGGGTGTACGAAGAGAGCTGGAAACGTAAAATTTGGAATAATGGTTGCTTTTATAATATAGGAAGCTTAGTACTTATGTGTACTAAATGGTACTATATTTGGTACACCTTGATTAAGTGTGAATGGATAGAGTTGGACTCCAGAATTTTGCTATTAAAATTTCTTTTAGTGTGTAGGATTGACGTAGTTTAGGAAATTCTTAATTATAGAAACAAAAAGTACTAAATTGTACCAATGTATAGCGTTGAGATCGTGAAACTTTGTATTAATATTACTGTTGGAGTACAGGATTGAATATGTCGGTAGTTTTGAAAATTTGTCATTACGTGTAATAAATGGTACTAAATTTGGTACAGTTTAGATCAGAGTGAATAGATAGAGATGGAAAATTTAAATTTGGAATGCAAATCACAGGATTAAGGTAGTATTGGAAGCACTAAATAGGGTACAATTCGTTTTGTGTGAGCGGGAATCCTAAAATTTTGAATCAAAATTAAGGGTGGAGTGTAGAATTGAGATATGGAGGTAGTTTTGAAAATGCATGATTATATGTACTAAATGGTACTAAGTTTAGTGCAATTTGATAGAGAAAGAAATAAAAAAATTATATTTGAAAATAAAATTACTGTTAGAGTACAAGATTGTGACAGTATTGAAAATTCAAACTTAAAGTATGAAAATTACTAAATGGTACTAAATATGCTACAATTTGGATTTATGTGAAAGGATAGGGCTGGGATCCTGCAATGTATGATTAAAATTACTGTTGGAGTGTGGAATTGAGGAAGTTGGATAAAATCGTACTTACCTCTACGAAAAGTAATAAATGGTACTAAATTTGGTTGCTGGTGAATGGATCGACCTGGAATCCTTGAATTTGGACTAAAGGTTGTTATTGGAGAACAGACTAGTGTAGATTTAGAAATTAGTACTTATGTTTACGAAAAGTATAAAATATGGTACAATTTGGACGAAAGTTGCAACTTAGGTTACTGTGGGAGTTTTAGATTTTTGGAATATGGTTGAAAAGTACAGAGTTGTACCAAATCTGGTGCAATTTGGTTTTTGATGAGCAGACAGAGTTGGAATTCTTAAATTTTGACTTACGATTACTATTTGAAATCAGGATTGAGGTATACTTGGAAATTCGTACTTATGAGTACGAAAAGTACTTAATTTGGACTTTGGTGAAATTAATTAAGTTTTAGAAATTCTTACTTATGAGTATGATGGTACTAAATTTGGAACAATTTGGATTTGGTTGGAACCTGAGATTTGGAATTTAGATTACTGTTGAAGTGTAGTAGTGAAGACTCGAATTGGTGTTATGAATAGTAAATACAGTAGCAAATGCACTAAATTTCGATTCGGAAACCTAAAGTTTGTAATGTGGGTCACTGACGGAGAGTTAGAAAGAAGTACCAAAAAGGTGTTTATACTAACTGGTACTAAATTTAGTAGTGGTGGTATGGTGGTAGACTTGAAAATGTGTAATTATGTGTTCGAAAAGTACTAAATGGAAGTAATTGCGGAACCTGTACGTACTTGCTAAAATATATAATTGGAGTTCTGATCTATTTATACCCCTCACCACACTGTGGTACAGAAATTATCCCTTGTGCATATGTTTGTAACAGGCAAAAGGAAGCGAGATAGACCCATGGTTCCTTTTGAGAATATGCATAGAATCACATTCTATGTCGATTTATGCATGTCCGTCTTTACTACTTTCCTTACTGGTTTTAATATGTTTAATGGAAATACGAGAAATTTCGGAAAATAGTGCTTATGTTTATGAAGATTACTAAATCGAAAACTATATTTCAACAAATTTATAGTATTCACGATGTCATATGAAATATTTTATGTATTCACTTTCCGCATACGAAGTAGCGGGCACTTTGCTAGTTTTATATATAATTTTTCAGTTCATTTGGTCCCTTTACTTTAAGAATATTTTTGAATACCTATGTTTGTGGCTACTGAACCCTTTGAAAACTTTTAAAAATACGAACCTATAACTATTATAATCTTGAAAAAATCATTAAAAATAGGTACTTTAATTCTCCACCCGTATATGTATTGTAATTCTTAAAAAAAAAAATAATCATTAAATATCCACGCTTATATATGTTATAATCCATAAAAATATTATTTACAAATCCACATGTTATCCTTGGAAAATATTTGCTTTGTTTTGACAATCCAAGCCCATGGCTATCATAATCCTTGTAAAATATCCATGAAAAATATTATTTTATATCTGTTATAATACACAAAAATATTCTTTAAACATTGTAAGCTTTTAACGACTATTAAATTTAACTGTGAAACAACCTTATCCCTTTTTTCATAAATTATTGCAAGGTAATCGCAGAAAAACAATCGGCATGACAAATTGTCTGCACCACTAATTGCTGACACATGAAAGACATTTCCGCACAATTAGAATTTACAATAAAACACTTTCTCTCTGATATGATTAATGGAATTTTTTGGCATACTCATACACATACTCATGTCACTGGATATGGAGAGGCGAGACAACCACTTAACCTAAGACCGGTAACTAAACAGCAATGAGGTGAAAATAGCAAATCAAAAGTCGTCATGATTCTGTGAAATTTTATGAAGTCATCGGAAGATTTTGAAAACGGAGGGAACGATTTATTGTTATTAGGAATTCCACTGTAAGATTTGATTGAATCCAACATTATGATATTTTTCATAGATTCTTCTAAATTAAGGTAGGGGTCTACAAATACATATATAGGAACTCAGAATGACATTTTTGTGAGGACACAAAATGGATATCCCGATTCCCTCCCATCTTAATTGATTCTTCCTTTCCTTCGATAAAAGAGGACGATTGCCAAGTGTCGTTGACTTTAAAAGTGTATATTCTCTGCATTGTTGTATTTGAATCCTTTAGCAAATATCCTTGTGCTCTTTTTATTGTGTTGTTGTTAAATCCTTTCGTTTTCAATTGTAATTTTATTTACACTTCAAACTGAACTTGAGCCTAATCGTTAGGCACGAGAAACACGAATCATTCAATCACATCATTAAATATCTCGTGATTTAAAGAAATTTTAAAACTGAAAGGACATCAAGGTCAAGAATTTGACTTCTTGATGAAAGACGACTTGACGTGACTTCAACTATAAAATTGACCTCTTTCTCTTAAACACACACACACACGGTTACACCTCTATGCACCTAAGTATTCAAAACATAACGCCGATGCCTTGTTTAAGCAAGGTAAATATTTATTGTGTTCATTTAAAACCCAAGCAAGGACCATTGAATAGTTTTCCTTTTTGGTCAATAGAAAGGCGAATGTTTATTTCTTGCCTCGATTAATTAATCAGACACGTTTCGTTTTTTGTTCCAAGTAAAATAAAACGAAGACAACAAAACTAAGAAAATCGTCGTATAAATAAAATAAAGACTAATGAACCCAATGCCACAAATGAAGGATAATTAATGAAAGAAAAATTAGTGTCCTTCGATGGTGAAAATGGGTTGCCGTATGTTCTATCAAAAAGGGTAATATATTTTTCAGGAGTTGATTTTTTAAAGAATACTTTTTCAAGGACCATCCATAAGGCGTGGATTTTTTAAAGAATATTTTTTCAAGGACCATCCATAAGGCGTGGATTTTTTAAAGAATATTTTATCAGGGACCATCCATAAGGTGTGGATTTTTTAAAGAATATTTTTTCAAGCACCATCTATAAAGCGTGGATTTTTTAAATAATATTTTTTTCAAGGACTATCCATAAGGCGTGAAGGTTTTAAAGAATATTTTCAAGGACCATCCATAAGGCGTGGATTTTTTAAAGAATATTTTTTCAAGGACCATCCATAAGGCGTGGATTTTTCTAAAGAATATTTTTTCAAGGACCATCCATAAGGCGTGGATTTTTCTAAAGAATATTTTTTCAAGGACCATCCATAAGGCGTGGATTTTTCTAAAGAATATTTTTTCAAGGACCATCCATAAGGCGTGGATTTTTCTAAAGAATATTTTTTCAAGGACCATCCATAAGGCGTGGATTTTTCTAAAGAATATTTTTTCAAGGACCATCCATAAGGCGTGGATTTTTTAAAGAATATTTTTTCAAGGACCATCCATAAGGCGTGGATTTTTTAAAGAATATTTTTTCAAGGACCATCCATAAGGCGTGGATTTTTTAAGAATATTTTTTCAAGGTCCATCGTAGGTGTGGATTTTTTAAAAATATTTTTTTCAAGGCCTGTAATAGTCGTGGATTTTTTAAACAATATTTTTTCAAGGACCATCCATAAGGCGTGGATTTTTTAAACAATATTTTTTCAAGGACCATCCATAAGGCGTGGATTTTTTAAACAATATTTTTTCAAGGACCATCCATAAGGCGTGGATTTTTTAAACAATATTTTTTCAAGGACCATCCATAAGGCGTGGATTTTTCTAAACAATATTTTTTCAAGGACCATCCATAAGGCGTGGATTTTTCTAAAGAATATTTTTTCAAGGACCATCCATAAGGCGTGGATTTTTTAAAGAATATTTTTTCAAGGACCATCCATAAGGCGTGGATTTTTTAAAGAATATTTTGTCAAGGACCATCCATAAGGCGTGGATTTTTTAAAGAATATTTTTTCAAGGACCATCCATAAGGCGTGGATTTTTTAAATAATCTTTTTTCAAGGACCATCCATAAGTCGTGGATTTTTTAAAGAATATTTTTTCAAGGACCATCCATAAGTCGTGGATTTTTTAAAGAATATTTTTTCAAGGACCATCCATAAGTCGTGGATTTTTTAAAGAATATTTTTTCAAGGACCATCCATAAGTCGTGGATTTTTTAAAGAATATTTTTTCAAGGACCATCCATAAGTCGTGGATTTTTTAAAGAATATTTTTTCAAGGACCATCCGTCTAAAAGGTATTTTATTTTATTCTATTTATTTCCGACCAAAATTTGGCCTATCCGACCAAATTGTTCCCCAAAAATTAAAAAAAGGCAATAGTGCTATTTGAAATTAACACTTTATTTGTTCATAAATGTTGTTTGGCATTTTATTTCGATTCCAGTGAAATTTCATTTCACCCCTTTTATTTTTTGTGGGCTGATGGAATAGTGGACATTCCAAAGCCAAGCGTTAAAGTGCAAGTTTAGCATTGCTGGCCGCCAAAGAAAAAATACCCCCAAGATTATAATCAGTACATATGTATATTATTGTTTTCGAGAAAAATGCTGACAGGATAATCCCTCAGATACCTCGCATAGCCCAAAGCAATAACATTTATTTTCTACACTTTGTTTAGTTTTTAATTGCTCTCACATGGTGACAAGTGGTTCGGCGGTTCGAGTGCGAAGTCAAAGTAATTATTTTGTGTATTGTGTGTGTTCGTGGTTACTAAACATTCGGAATGCGATGCGTAATTGTTAAACGAAGCCATTGAACTAATCGTAAAAGGTAAATCAATTATTTGTTTTGGGGAAGATTTCATCCCATTTGAATATCGAAATGCTGAAGACATTATTGATTAGTTATTAAAAGTGGTTTATTGACCGAAACCAACAAAACAAATCAGCAATCAAAAAAGAATAAAAACTAATACCAAAAGATTTATAATATAGTAATTGCAGGAAAGTTAAGTTTTCATATAGAACTTAACTTTCATTCCAATAATGAAGTGATTTTTCTTTGAAGGTCAACTAAGTTTGTAATTGAGTAAAATCAAGTAAAATTTTGATTAATATTATTTGTGTACCTCGGCCACAACTCCGGAGCGTGAAAATAATAATACTATTTAGAAATATTTATAAAATATTGACTGTATTTATTATAAAGCGTAATTTATTGTTCCATCAAAATTTCGAATTAACGGAACCCCCTCCTTTCTCGATTTCAAATTTCATCGATTTTCACCACACTGTGGTACAGGGTATTATGTCTTTGTGCATATTTTTGTAACAGGCAAAAGGAATCGAGATAGACACATGGTTCGTTTTGAGATTATGCATAGAATCACTTTTTAAGTCGATTTATGCGTGTCCGTCTGTCCATGTTAAATTGTAAACAAAGTACAGGTCGCATTTATGATCCGAATTGGATGAAATTTGGCATAGGTCACTTATTTGGCCCAAGGACGAACCCTATTGAAATTGGGAAAAATCGGTTCAGATTTAGATATAGCTCCAATATATATTTTCGTCCGATTTTATGTAAATGGTGTACCAAAGTCCCCATATATCTTTCGATTTGCGCGAAATTAGGTACAGCGTACTGAATTAGGTCTAGAATGATGTGTGTTAAGTTTCATGAAAATCGGTCCAGATTTAACAATAGCTCCCATATATTTTTTCGTCCGATTTAATGTAAATGGTGTACCAAAGTCCCTATATATCATCCGATTTGCACGAAATTTGGCACAGCGTAATGAATTAGGTCCAGAATGATGTATGTTAAGTTTCCTGAAAATCGTTCCAGATTTAGATATAGCTCCCATATATATTCGGACGATTTAATGTAAATGTTGTACCAAAGTCCCTATTTATCTTTCGATTTCAACGAAATTTTGCACATCGTACTGAATTAGGTCTAGAATGATGTGTGTTAAGTTTCCTGAAAATCGGTCCAGATTTAGATATAGCCCCCATATATATTTTCGTCCGATTTTGTGTAAATAGTGTACCAACGTCACTATATATCTGTCGATTTGCCCGAAATTTGGCATAGCGTAATTAATTAGGTCTAGAATGAAAATCGGTCCAGATTTAGGTATAGCTCCCATATATATTTTCTTCCGATTTTATGTAAATTGTGCACTTGTGTATCCGATTGCCACACAATTTTGTACAATGAACTGTAGTTAATCTCTGGCAAGTCTCATTGAAATCGGTTCAGGTTTTGATATATCTTCTACATATATATTTTCGTCCGATTTTACGCCAAATTGACACAAATTTTGCACAACCTACTGAATTTAGTATAACCTAGAGGTTGGATATAAATGCTTTAACAAGGTGGGTCCAATCGGCACAAAATTTTGCACTACGTTCTGAAGTTACTATAACATAAGAAGCAACCCTATATCTGACCAATGTGAAAAATTTAGTATAGGTGGCAGAAAGTCATGTGTATGGATCCATTTTCATGTTAATGATCCTTCAAAAATTCGACGTCTGTTAGGATTCATCTGTTGAATATGCCAAAGTGGTGAAGGGTATCATATAGTCGGCCCCATCCGACTTTACTACTTTCCTTACTGGTTGTGGTTGAGATTTTCTCTTTAAATTTTAAAGTAAAATTCTTAAATTCGTGTAGGTTCGAATATCGATCCACACTTTAATGTACCTACCCCACAAAATGGTTAACATTTTGTTGAAAATTAATTTTATAATATCATGCGAAGCGTAAAAAAGTTTGAATCAAACATTGCACATCGCCATTTTGAAACTGAGGCGTTTCACTCCACTCCTTTTAGTACCACCCAAGCAAGGGTCAGCATTTTGAAAACGTTTTTTATCAAACATCAAGCGAAAGAAATGTCTGAGTTGATCCAAACAATGCATATCGTAAAATTTATACCAAATCTCTATCAAGTCCGATCCGATAATGGGACCCATCATTATGTTCGTTTTGGCATTTTCCCACATAGGGTCAACATATTAAAAACTTATACATTTCGTATAAAGTAAATGGAATATCCAACTCTTTCCATTGATCGCACATCACATTATTTTTACCAAACCTATGTACATTAAATCCGGAGTTTTGGTCTATAGGGCAACCTCCACAAACCATAAAAGCGTACAGGAGAAGTGCATGTCATAAAATTGTTTAAATAGAACTTTCAATTTTTCTCGCATTGATATTACATTTGGGATGGTTCATATTGGTCCTCGTTTTGGTATCATTTCGAGTTTTTAGAATGGTATTGGAGTTAATAGACTCAGCAATGAGGTTTCAAATCACACAAATACCGATGAAAACATTTTGGTCTATTTAGAATATAAGCTTTGTAAAAACGCCGGTTTTCCATCGGAGATCAATAAATTTGATATATATTTTTTTAATAGCAGAAAATTATTGTTCAACTTTTTAGAATTGTTGATATTGAAAATACATCGGTCCACGTTTTGATATAGCTATAATAAAATACTCGCAGACTGAAATTTTAAATTGTGGGTTCATATATTTGGATCCTTGGATCGATTTACTACGCAGTTAGAATTGAAAATACAAAAAATTCGAAATATTGGATCCAACGAAGTACAATTTCTCATTTTTTTTCTATTTCACCATCGGAGAATACTTACAGGATTTAATTGGTTTGTAATCGACCATGATAGAACACTTATATTTATATCCAAAAACTTTTATCCGATGCATGGCGGAGTCCACTTTGTTGATTAATATCTCAGACGGTTCATGAATAATGATGAAAAGACCCACAAGGACTTGAGATAAAAGGAGGATGTATTTTGAAAAATATTCCTTATTCGATTTTACTGATATCAAAAATAATCTGCAATAGCCACAACCGAAGATATAAAGCTTTTCTTCATGAAAATTAGAGTTACAACAAAAAAACATCAGACCATAATTCAAAAACTTCACCTATAGTGAAGTTTTCCCTCTAGGTATAAAATTATCATAACAGTTAGGTTAGGCTAGGTTAGGGATGTACGCTTGTTAATTACAACCTTTCGCTTGGATACAATTGACCATTGTGATCATCCTTGATACCTGAAGAGAAGAGAGAATGGAAGAGAGGCAGAAATAGTTGGAGTTGGAGAGCCTAGAAGGTGGTTATTTTAGCCATGCCTGTAGTCTATTTTGGAGAAGAAATCTAGATTATTAATTTCATATCTTTCAAACTGTTTGTGTCTTTTGGCACTCAGCGATGGACATCTGCAAAGGTTATGTTCAATTGTTTCTAGCTCCTTTTCGTCCTCACATAGACAACAGTAATCCTCTCCATTGGAATCCCATTTCGAAGTGAGGGATCTAATCTTGCAGTGAACTGTTATGATGCCCACAATGATTTTGATCTCCATATTATTATGTGACAACAGCGAAGAAGTTCTTGGGCGAGAGAATTCAGACCAGAATGCTTTCGAGATTCTGCAACCAGGTTCTCTCGTGACCATCTGTTGCCGACTACCTCGCCGTAGATCAAACGGATTTTGCAAATAAATGGGTGGTTGCACAGATCTCTCAATCGGAATATTGGACGACTGTGAACCGCCTCGAGCAAGCTCGTCGGTTACCGCATTCCCTTCTATGTTGCAATATCCTGGAACCCAACATAAATTAATTATGCGTCGTATATAATGCAGAACAGCCTTGCAAACAAGAACTTTTGAGTTCATATTGCACAACTTTAAAGCCTTGAGGACCGCCTGACTATCGACATATATAGTCACCGGTCCCGTAAGTCACCGGACAGTAAGTGTTTTGACTATCCCGGCCGCTTTCGTAATTGCAAGGATTTCTGCTTCAAAAACGCCACAAAGATTGTTTAGTATATATAAGTTGTAGATTTATAATTCCCTACAGTAAACGCTGTCTGTGAAAAAATTACAGACCTGGCAGAGGTAAGGAGCCACTAGTAAATATTGTATCGACCTACGTTTTATATTATTCTCATATGTTTGGTATTAAAAACCTCTTTTTCGGTATTGTATAAAAATGTTAACCAAATATCTGTAAATTGGCATTCCGGATTTTTCAAGGGTGTTAAATACCTTATCCCAAAATATACCAGAAGAATAAAAAGCTTCCTGTAATTATTTTACCGCGACTTAGCGCCAGTACAAAGAACAGACTGGAAGGTGGAACACAATCTGGTCCGGACGAACTTTATGATAATTGTGTTAACTATTCCAAGGCATTTGATACCAGAATTAGTAAATACAGCTAGAAACAAATTCATTACTCCGATAAAACAGATAATTACCATCGATTGTGAAAATAATTTATCACAGAATATGATTTCGGAGAAATATTCCATGAATAAATCAGTGATTTCTCGAATTATAAGTTGATTTTATACAACTATATCAGTAGTGACAGTTCAGCACGAAGGAAGGCTGCAAAAGCACATCAGTCCTCTTGCAGATCAACAAATTGTCATTGCTGCAAAAAATATCCATTTAAGAGGTTAACGGATTTTGTTATCGTTGGATGTAACCTCAAGAACAGAGCGTGGGCGAGCTATGGTAGCAGGCCTACATGCCCGGAAACTATCAAAAAAGTTGTTTTATTTCTGAAAAGAATCGGAAAGGAAGATTGCCTTTCGCAAAAGCCCATACTTATTGGAATCCGACTCAGGGGATAAATATTATGTTCTCAGATGAATAAAAGTTTAATATTAAAGGGCCAGACACGAAAAAATTACCGCGAGAAAGTTAAAAAAACTAAAGACTCAAGCCTCAGTATTGCCAGGGTACTGCAATCATGAATGAGGGTCTACAATGGTATTGCACATTTTTTTCTTTTTATGAAGTTCGATATATTTACGAGATCTATGAAGTAATGAATCGGATTGTTTATATAAATGTGTTGGAAAACACTATGGTTCCCTTCGCTGAAGAAAAAATACCATTTGAGCTTGACTATTCCCTTAAAAATACACCAAAACATGTCAAGGATTGGTTGCGGTAATAAAAAATCAGGTTTTTACAATGTCCAACATAATCATCAGATTTTCACCCTTACAAAAATCTTAAAAGTCTCATGGGTAGCAAAATCAAAAGAATTTCACAAACAAATGGGCATAACCTCTCTCCAAAGGTTCAGGGTGCGAGGAATGAAATACCCAAAGATCAAATTGAGCATTTTATTGATTCAATGCATCGTAGATGTGCTGCCGTAATCAAAACTAATGATTATGCTGTCGATTATTAACAAAATTTACTAATTTATAAGAAAATATCAAAAAGTTGTTTTAGTTTTGACCATGAACAAATTATGCCAATTTCTTCATAGATTATTTTATATTTCAAAAGGAAATTTTGCATTTGTTTCTTCGGTTTTTTTAAAGTTATTTATTTCTTAAAAAATCTTCACTGGAATTTATTTTAAAAATTAACTTTACTTTATTATTTATTAAACATCGGCAATTTTAGTTCATTTTTATACAACCTACACAATCCACATTTTCGGTATTTATAGGGCTATTGACACTTCTTCCAAAAGATTTGGAACCCTATAAAAAATGCTAAGTTTCGGTTCAGATTTGGATATAGCTCACATATATATTTTTCTTTCAATTTATGTAAATTGTGGACCAAGGACCCAAAGTTTGCCCGATTGCCACACAATTTTGTAATATAAATTACAGGCCATAGTTATGGACCAATCTTCACGAAATGCATGTAGGATGGGTTCAGATTTACATGAAGACCCCTATATATATTTTGGTAAAGATCTTTATAGGGGATGAAATTGACACAAATTTTACATTTTTGTCGGTTTTTCTGGTCGCTATAACCTAGCAATTATAAATGCTCAAACTTCGCGAATTTTTACATAGAGAAGTGGATCGGGCCAAAGAATTAGCATGCCTGTTTTGATAAAGATCGGTCAGTTAATAGTATATCCAAGAGGAGTGGTTGACCTTTAAATTGATACCAATTACATTGTCGTATGTACTCGGATGTGGGAGTTACACTTCAATATTAACAGGTGCTTACGTATTCATATATGATTTAGTAAACCATTGCCACATTAGAGAGCGAAAATAAAGCGCGGATCGCTTTGACAATTTCTATGAGGATCCAGGTATGGTCAAGGGCAACGCTTATAATTTTCGGTGATGATCAAATAATAGTACTGGGATGAAGTGGACCGAAAACTTATTTTGTTGTGTTTTTTTTTTTTTTTTTTGTGTCGATAGGCCACAATTAACAGCCGAACATGACAACACAACCCACGGTGAAGGAAATCTGGACAATTAATTAGAAGGGCTGTACTGAATATTAGTATATATTTTATAATATATTTTCCTCATAATTTCAAGTAAATGGGTGCAAATATCGCGAAGTTTATAAGTAGTTATCCACAGAAAGTTACATTTTCGAGGAAGTCGTGTAGGGTATCATATGGTCGGCCCCGTCCGACTATACTGCTCCGCTCACTTGTTTTTTATATTACCGTTTTTATAAAATTTTCAAACTAATACCACATTTCATTTATAAATTGTCTAAAACTATTCAATAAATTTTAAACAATAGTACGAATCCCATTCGAATTTCAAAACAAAACTAGAACACTCTCCAATGCAATTCCGTGTGTTTGTGTGCATCATGTACATACATACGTATACATGTACGTGCAAATAATATTCATGCAAAACAAATAATAATTCTCGTAAAGCCTTTTAAATTGATTCGTGTCATTGGGCAATTATTCCCCGAATGCGGTCAAACGTTCAAATAGACACCCGTTAAAAAGTCACACAGTCAGTATCCTTTGTGACATTATTTAAATGCTACAAATGGAGTGGAGAGAGGAAAAAATACAGGGAAAGATTAAAACAATGACAACAGAAACAAATCAATCGCTTTGAATGAGTAATGAAAATTGTATGTCGTTCTAAATTGTCAACTAAATCGATTTAAGTTGTACGATTGTACAATTGTGCGGGAAAGTAAGATACGGTTATGCATTGGAGGGGCCTCAATACAAATTTGGCGATTTTTGTAGCTCTTCACAGATTTTGAGTCTTTAATGGGTCATATAGAGGGTCATTATCAAAAACCAAAATCACTTGAGATAAATTTGTTGTAGAGAAAAGATTTCAATTATTTGTTCTATTTGAATTACGGTTTCTCCGCCTTTATATATGAAAATATCCTGCCATAAACATTTATGAAAACCAGTGAGCGGAGCAGTATAGTCGGACGGGACCGACCATATGATACCCAACACAACTTCCACGAAAATCTAACATAGATTCCCTTCACGGTGGGTTGGGTTGTGATGTTCGGCTTTCAATTGTGGCCTATATATCGACTCAAAAAAATACCAAAATTTTAACTTTTCAGTCCAATTCATCCCAAAATTAGTATCTGATCATTCCCGAAAATTATAGCCGTAGTAGTTGACCATACCTGGATCCTCATGGAAAATTTGAAAGCGATCAGCGCTATATTTCGGCCCTCTAGTGTGGTAATGGGTTTCTGAATACTATATAAATACGTAAGCACCTGTAACTAGTTAAGTGTATCTCCCACATCCGAGTACATGCGACAATATAATTGGTATCAATTTAAAGGTCAACCACTCCTCTTGGATATAATATCAACATCTCGGGTCGATGTCCTTCGGGAGTAAACATATACGCCATAGAATACAAATTTTGTCATTTTTCACACAAAAGTCGGGGTCCATTTGACCCGCTAAATAATAACAGATCTTTATCAAAACATGCATGCTTACTCTCTGCCCAAATCCGTTTCTCCATGCAAAAATTCGCGGTGTTTGGGCCATAATTGCGGCCTCTGGAGCGACCAGAAAAACCGACAAAAATAATGTTTTTGGTCCATTTCATCCCCTAAATATTAACCGATCTTTTCCAAATAGGGGTCTTCATTGGCCAGAACCCATCCTACATGCAAAATTTCGTGAAGATTGGTCCATAACTGTGGCCTGTATCGTGTTTACAAATTATAATGGACAAACGGACGGACACACATGTCTAGATCGACTCAGCTAGTCGAGATATGACTGTCGGTATACTTAAAGGTGGGTCTATGACCAATATTTCGCGGCGTTACAAACTTTTGGGGCTCCACAAAGCTATAATACCCTGACGACATAGTTGTGTAGGGTATAACAATAGATGATATTTATTGCTCAAGAAAATATAAAAATACAAATTATTCAATTTCTTCCCATTGGTTTTATTAAATGTTCTACTTCCAAAGGCCCCCGATTTCACCCTTAATCTCTATCCTCTGATCCCCATTTTCAATAAAACAATTATTGAACCACATTATTCCCCCCTACATACAAAGTATTGACAAAAATAATGATTATTGGCGAGGCAACGGTGTCATCGTTAACATCATCAAACCCGACCGCAACAGCCAAAGTGTAAATATTGACAGTGGCGACATATAATTTAAATAATAAACGAAGATATCGAAGTGGATAAAATGAACTTTTTAATTGAAGTATGTCCTACAATTTGTGTTTGAGGAGCCTCCTACACGTAGGCACTCAAGCCTACCAAACTACCATAGACATGCAGATCCATAGTTATTTTTTCGCTAATAAATAATTCAAATAATAACACATTATTGGTTTATAGAAGAAATTCATATCAGTAATTTGAAGGTGCGAACCTAAAACTTTACTATGCAAATAATTATTAAAATTGAATATTAAATTGTTTGAGTAAAGGAAGCCAAAATTGTAATTGAAACATTATTTTTAGAATAAGTTGTAATAAAGTGAAAACGTATTCGAACGTGAAAATTATCCAAGGAGACCACAACAACGGAAAACATCGTCGAACTTTTGTATACCGCATATGAAGACTTAAGTAATTTTGAGGACACACCACACGTCCTCAAGTCGACAGATTTATATTGCAAATATATACCAATATAGAAAATTTTCAGAGAAAACGTTTTATAACTAATAAGAACTTAGAATTTCAAAATATAGTCAAGTTATCAAAACATGCTTCTTTATCAAATAGTTTCTGCATTGCCAAATTAATTGAGATTTGAGAGTGAATTGCTTGAATGTTTTTTTGTAATTAATAAAGAACATGTTAAGAAAAAGTTGCCGGAATACCCCGACATGGAATTCTTGAACATGTGAGAGTCACAAAATAATTCACTTTTTTCAATATTTACGACCAAATGGACCTAAATATTTGTCAACATTCCAGTTAAAAAAATTATTCAAGATTGCTGGTTATTTTTAAGATGGCATGTCTTCAGTTAAATCGAATGAGGAATTTTTCTTCATATATCTCGAGTGGCGTGCCAACTAACACAAGACAATTTTTTGACCTCCAAATTCTCTACAAAAATGTCACCCATATGAATTCTTCAAAGGCAAGAAATCGATATTCGTATGTTTTCGAAGTCCTCTTCCACGTTTACCCGATCCTTGCACAAAAAAACGCATATATCTATGGACACTACCTAATTTCGTGTAAATTCGGAATTATAAATTATAATTTTTTTTTTTTTTTTTTTTTTTTTTATAAAATTCTTCTTTGTTCTACTCAAACAGCTGATTTTATATATCAAATGTCATTACCAATTGATATTTCGTCACATAATGCAAAAATATACTGGTTTTCTTCCTCGAAGCCTTTCGAAGTCTAACGTGTCCTTCAAGTGAATTTCTAAATTTTGAGTTTTTATTTCAAAATTTTGTTTATTTTTATAAATGTTTATCGATCTCTAGTTATTCTAGCAATTTCTGGGGCATTCGCTTCTTTTTTTATACAAAGGCTGGCTTTTCCAATTTTAGGTTTTCAGTACGAATTGTTGCCAATTTAATTAGATATTACAGATTTTTTTACTTTTTCTTCTCAAAATCATTCATCAGACTTAATTTGTTAACACAAAGTAGTTTTATATGTATATTTTTTAATATCGAAGACATTTAATATAAAAATTTCAAGATGTGCTAATTAGGTGTCCCCCTCAAATTTGACTTGTTTCATAAATACCGTTATATATCACAAATTTCCATTGATAATTTTCTGTTCTCACACTCAATCGATCAAGTACAGCACACATAAGCATTTTCAATAAAAAAAAACTATTTAAAAATATTCCAAACGATTCAAGGGTTAATCAAAACACTTTTCCTTTCAGATGTGTGCTAATTACGTGGGGACAATATTTCGCGATATTTGCACTCCCTTGACCGATTAGAGGTCAACAACTCATCCTTCCTACCATTGCATATATATATATATATATTTTTTTTTTTGTAAATATTGTTTACCCGATGTGAATATTTACGCCATAATATAAAAATGTTGTCACTTACAGTTTTGGTTGATTTGACACTCGAAATATTGACCGAACATCACCGTTCTAAGTATTTGGTCAGATCCCCTTCAAAATATATGATGTTCTGCATATAATAATGACATAGAGAGACTAAAAAATCTGACAAAAATCAAGTTTTGCTGTCCCAAACTATCATCTCAACATTATAAGCGTCGTCCTTGTCCATAACCGAAGCTTCGTGTAAAATTTCAAAGCGATCAACGCAACATTTCCGCTCTCTAGTGACGTATACAGCTTTAAATATTTACTTATAACTCCCACATCGGAGTACATAAACAATATAATTGGTATCAATTTAAGGGAACCCCTCCAATTGTCGATTTTAAATTTTCAATGGGCTGGTAAATCAATACCAAAGCTTGTTAAGGTTTGCAACTTTGCAGATATATATTTGAAGATTTAAAGGAAAGGAACAATAATTTACAAAATTTTATTGGTAATGGTTTTATTGTTGTTTTATGGGATTAAAGAAAAGTCCTTATTTTTGAATATGCTATCAACTTATCGAGTCTATGTCCTTCAGGAGTAACCCCCAGAATACAAATTTTGTAATTTTTCACACAAAAGTATGGGTCCATTTGACCAATTTAATATTAACGATCTTCATCAAAACAATCATGCTTATTCTGTGGTCAGACCCCATTCTCTGTTTAAAATTTCGTGATTGTGGTCTCTAGAGCGACAAGAAAACAGACAAATATAAAGTTTTTGGTCCATTTCATCCCCTTTCACCCCCTTTGGTCAGAACCCGTCCTACGTGCAAAATTTCGTGACGATTAGTCCATAACTGTGGCCTGTATTGGGTTTACAAAACGTTACAATCTCTTGGGGTTGTACAAAACTATAATACCCTGACAACATAGTTGTGTAGGATATAAAAACGTAGACTTTAATTAGCTATGGAACTTTCGAGAATGCAGCTTCACCCGTTTCACATATAATTTAATACTTTTTATACCCTCCAACATAAGGTGGACATGCTTGTCAACCGAATGGATAGTAATTTACACTATTCCATTATTCGGTGTTTTGGGGATTTTTGCACGTATTTTTTCCGAATTGGCCCTAATATTTTGGGTTCTCATATCTTCCTACCAAAAATTATAACTTTTTGGCACATCACCCAAACTTTGTTATTTTGTTAATTACTGTCATATAAATACCGATTTTAAGTACTTTGAAAGGCCACGTCATGGGGGAGGGCAAGAAATGTACCCAAACCCGTAGCGTATACACTACCGTAATAATCATACTCATTGATGTACTTAGTTTCAATTTTTAAATGCAAATACATTTCTTAAAGTAAATGTTGTTTTACTTCAAGAAATGTATTTGTATTGAAAAAAGTTCTTTCCATTTATTTTATTCACAAAATACACCCGAAATAATGTAACGAAAAAAACGAGTGAGACAATAATTTACCCAGAAACTAAAAACTAATCAATTACAATACAATTCGAATTCAAATACAAATACTAATCGACTACTGACAAATGGACGCCCCCTAATGAGTGAACGACCACTAATTGTAAGCAGACCATTAAGTGGTTCGATTTACCGAATTGAGCCTTAAGCCCTCAACAAATTCCATTTGCCCTTGAGATGGAATGTGTAAAAATATCCCAAAAAACGATTTCCTTAAATAAACACAAACCTTTCATTTACAGAAAACGAGTGAAGAAGTCATCAAAACAAAAAACCAAAAACTACAGATAAATTCAAATCAAATCGCCGCGTCATTAAGTGCAGACATTTCGTAGCGGACAATGGCACACAGCGGAACTTGGTCTAGCGGCAGTGGCAGCGGTTCATCAACTTCACAAAGTAGAGGTTTAACGACAGCACCACCCCAAGAGGAACGGTTGTTGGTAAGTGAAGTGTTTGGTAGGCTTATGTCACTACACAGCGTGGCCTGTGTGGTAACTCTATATTGATTCACTTTGTTTGTCCAACAAGATGACAGATGGACGGACGAACGATACGAATCAATAAAAAAACTTTATTTTGTGTTTTTTTTTCTTGATAAACAAATTTCTTGGGTTTTTTCCATGTTTTTGGTTTGTCTTGTAATATATTTTGTTTTGTTTGTGGGTGTGATTCCCTTATTTATATATTTCTTATATTTGCAGGTTGCTGTCCGTGTCCGTCCTTCATTCGATAATGGTGAACGTTGTATTGAAGTTATTTCACCAACTTCACTGCTCTTCGACGATGGCGGTAGGGGTAAAGCGCGAAAATATTCTTATGATTATGTTTTCAAAGAATCCGATACACAGGTAAGTTGTCATGTGATTTTCAAGTTATTTTTATTCCCTCAGCCTTATGGCTGTACAATTTGATACGCCAAAAATATATATCATCGAAATATTAGTTTTAGACACCATGTTTCTCTTTTTTTTTTTTTTGAGGAAATTCGTTTCTTTAAATTTGGAATCGATTTACAAATGCCCTTCCGTCTGTCTGGCCGGTTTGTGCGCACGATAACTCTCAAAGAGAGTAACCGTAACCGTGGTGGTACCTCCCACACAAAATGGTCTAAATTTTGTTTATAATGTCTTTTAATATATTAGGCGAACATACAATCCGATTTCAACCAAACTTTACAAAACCTAGTATCTAAGCCTAGGTTATGTCCACTGGTCCACTCCTTCTGGTACCTCCCCCACAAAGGGTCAACATTTTCAATATTTATAAATCCAATATCCGGCAAATGGAATGTTCGATTTGAACCAAACCTTGCGCAACCTAATATCTTTACCAAGCACAGATCGAGTCCGAAGATGGGATCCATTGATCCACACCTTCTGCTACCTACCTGACTAAGGGTCAAAATTTACAAATCCAATATCAGCGAATGGAATGTCCAATTTGAACCAAACTTTTCACTAGCTATTATATAGATTAAGTCCGAAGATGTGACCCCTTTGTTCACTATTTCTGGTACTCTTTCAGGAGAATAGAAAATCCGATTTAAACCAAACTTTGGACAACCTATTATCTTTACAAAGCCTAGATCAAGTACGAAGTTGGGACCCGTCTGGGACACGTCTGTGAAAACTGAATCTATATGGAAAATCTTCTGCAAATTATTGCAAATTCGGTATGGAAATTCAGCTAAAAACTTTAGAATACATAAAATGAGGAAGGAACTTCTTTATATTGGATCTATGTCGAAATATGAACCTTTACCGAAAAATTATTGTAAATATTAGAGATATGCTTATAAAACCTTAAAAATACCCGGATCAAGCTATTTCGAAAAATTTCGAAAAAGGTCCATTTTGTTTGTAACGTCAAATATTGGTCCTAGACACACCTTTTATTTTACCATAACTCGACTAGCTGAGTAGGACGGGTTCTGGCTTAAGAAGGCACTTATTTTTTTCGCAATCATCGTTTAATATTTTGGAGATGAAATGGACCAAAAACTTTATTAGTGAATGTTTTTCTGGTCGCTCTATAAGCCATAATTAGGACCCGAACATCACAAAATTTTACACAGATAAAGGGGTCTTACCATGGAATAAGCATGAGTGTTTTGATGATGATCGGTGGACATTGACCAACATTTTTGTATGAAAAATTACAAAATTTTCATTTTATGGCGTATTTCCTCCTAAAGGACATAGGAACTTTCAATTAATGCTCTTTATATGTTTGTGTGTCCTCGGAGGCCGTAAAAGTCTCGCCAATCGCTTTAAAAATTTACATGATGTTCCGGTTATGATCAATGTTAATATAGTTCCACAAAAAAAAAATAGTTTTCAGTGGTAGTTGTACTACTCCGCTCAATGTCCTTCTTCTCGATGACCGAATCCGAATCCAAAATTCCAAAGGCATTCGAAAGGCTGGGCCTAACATACCTCGCATTTTTGAAGCACCATTGACATCAAATTGGACCAAATTAAATATGTGAACTGCGTCTATATGTGAACCGACTTAACCCTATAATCAATAACCTGGTACATTTGGTATACGCTCCACCATAGCATGGAGGTATATTAAATTTGTTTTTCCGTTTATAACTCATCGAAACTATTCTTAAAGTTGTTTTTTTTTTGTCTGCAAGCAGTTGAAATTCTAATTTTCGATATTTTGGAGTTCGTGAGCACGCTATTCAAACGAATTAGGTAAAATTTGGTACAATGGGATGCACCATTTGCTAAAAATCGCAAAAAAAATAATTATATCGGAGCTATAAATAAATTTGACCCGATTTTCACCAACTTCAATAGGGTTCGTCCTTGGGGCAAATAAATGATCTGTGCCAAATTTCATCTCATTCGGAAAATAAATACGACTTGTACTTAGTTTACAATTTAACATGGACAGACAGGACGAACGGACAGAGGGACAGGCATTAATCGACACAGAAAGTGATACTATGCATATTCTAAAACATATACGCAAAGACATAATACCCTCTACCACAGTGTGGTTAAGGGTATAAAAACATAAAACTTTTTGTTGATAACTCCCTCACATTTTGAATGTTGGGCCTTGTAACTCAGTTCGGAGAAATTTTATAATATTGCAACAAGGTCTCACAAATCGAATTGATGAGTCATTTACATTCATAACCTTTTGAAAATTGCAGCTGAAAAAATACCGAAAATAGAGAGTATTACTATATACAATGTTTAATACCAAACTTACATAGGTTAGGTTAAAGAATGCGTGGCTATCATAGTAGCTGTCGCTTCATTCAGGAGCCCGAAAAGAAAAAGGAAAAAAAGAGAAAATTTGAGCTTAGGAACGATGTAAATGATGATATCTCGTATTTGGCAAAAGCCGATGTCTGCTGGTGCGAAGTATTGGCCATCTACATGTTCGATTGTTTTTGTCACATCTACATCCTCGTATAGACGACAGTAATCGACTTCATAAATTAACCACTTGGATGTGATAGATCTAATTCTGAAGAGACTTGTTCTAATTCCTTCAGTTAGTTGCATCTATTTCTTACCGAGAAAAATCAATGAGGTTCTGCATTCATGTTCCCCACGCCATCTAGTTCATGCTTCAAGCTTTCTCGAAGTAGGTACTACGGTTTCCACCAATGTAATAGCTAACAGATAGTTTAATAGTAGCATCAACCATAATATTAATTTTCTCTGAACCAACTCGAGCAAGATCTTCGGCTATTTCATTCCCTATAATATCACTGTGACCTGATGTTCAACAATATATATATATATATATATATATGCACTCCTATCAACCCAATAAGCGTGGATTTTGCAATAAGAATTTTTTTCAACAATTATCACTGGATTTTTAAAGCGTGGATTTTTAAAGATGATTTTCAAGGACTATCAGTCCAATAAGGTTGAATTTTTGTAGAAGAATTTTCAAGGACTAGCAGTCCTATGAGGGTGGATTTAAAAAAAAAACCAAGGTCCATCCATCCAATAAGCCTGGATTTTTTAAAGAAGATTTTTCAAAGACTATCAGTCCAAAGAGTCAACATTTTTCAAGGAGCCAAAATTTTTCAAGGACTATCAGACTAAAGAGCGTATATTTTTAAAGAAGATTTTTCAAGACTATCACTCAAAGAGCGTGGATCTTTAAAGCAGATTTTTCAAGGACTCACAGCTCAAAAAGTGTGTATTTTTTTAAGAAGGTTTTCAAGGACTATCAGTCCAATGAGCGTGGATTTTTAAAGAATACTTCAAGGATTTTTTCAAGGACTATCATTCCGATTCGCGTCGATTTTTAAAGAAGATATTTCAAGAACCACAATCATGGTGGATCCTTTAAAGAATACTTTTCAATGTCTATCAGTTCGATGAGCCTGGATTTTAAGGATTTTAAAAAGTCCACTCGTTAAGGATTCTCTGCTTACCGGGAATATCATTGCACTCCTATCAATCCAATAAGCGCGGATTTGCTAGAAGAATTTTTTTCAAGGACCATCGGTTCAATAAGCGTGAATTTTTAAAGGACTATCAGTTCAATATGCTTGAAGATTTGGGATCCCACAATGGTAACAAGTGCATGATGTGTGGTCCCAAGTTCCCAGTTTCTATTGCTGATCAAACTTCCCAACCCACTCTGTGGTGTACCTCTGTTTCTTAAGGATTATTCTGCTTTCGTATAAACTCATTTCTTTCTAAATTTTTAATTTCATCTTTTTAGGAAATGGTATACAAAGCTACCACTGCACCTTTAGTTCAAGATGTTATTAAAGGTTATAATGCAGCGGTTTTTGCATATGGTGCAACCGGATCGGGAAAAACACACACAATGCTGGGACCATCCAGGAAAAAGGGTACAACACCCGAAGCGGATGGGCCCACAAATGACAGTGGTCTAATGGTCAGAGCAATAGAAGAAATATTCCAGTATATAGAAATGTCTGAAGATCCGGCATCGTGTAAGGTACGTTATAACAAATACACAAACAACAAATGTACACATATTCTATATGTATGTAATAAATCTATTTACCAATGAATATATTTTCCAGGTTTCCATTTCATATTTGGAAATCTACAATGAATTGATACGTGATCTCTTGAATCCGGGTGGGCCACTCGAATTGCGTGAAGATAATCGAGGTCAGCGCATAACTGTAGCGGGCCTGTCGGAAATTACCACATCGAGTCGCAAAGAAGTTGTATCCCTCCTAATGAAAGGCAATAAGGCGCGCACCATGGAACCCACGGCAGCTAATCAAACATCCTCACGCAGCCATGCCCTGCTCAGCATTACGGTACAGACAAAAACTTCGTTGGGTATAAAACAGGGTCGCCTCTTTCTCACAGATTTGGCGGGTTCAGAAAGAGCTAAGAAAACTAAAAATCGTGGTAAACGTTTACAGGAGGGTGCCCACATAAATCGCTCCCTGCTCGCCTTGGGTAATTGCATTAATGCTCTGTCGGGTGGGGCACGTTATGTTAATTATCGTGACTCGAAATTGACACGTCTTCTCAAAGAGGCCCTAAGTGGTCGCTGCAAAACCGTTATGATTGCACACATTGCACCGGAGAGTAAACATCGTGATGAGACGAAAAATACCCTGGTCTATGCTGATCGAGCCAATAGTATTACAACACGTCTGCAGAATTCCGTCTATGTAGATGAACTGCAGAATTTCCCCACTAAACATTATCAACATTTGGTGTTTGAACTGCGCGAAGAGGTTTCGCGTTTGCGCAATAAAATGTTATCAGATCGGCCGAGAAGTGGTGCAGCGGCAGCTAATGAAGCTGCCAAAGCAGCAGCCGGCAGTGATCAAGCACAACAGGATCAATCCTCGGCAACGGCCGCAAACAGTGCCGAAGATGATGAGAAGCGTAAAAGTGAATTACGATATTTGAGAGAACAGATTGTGCTGACCTTTAAGCAACAAATGAAACTGCGACGAAAATTATTAGAGGCTGAATCGCATTTGCTGGGTTTAGAATTGGATGCAGAACGCCAACATATGATCATTTCACATTGGCAGGGTCGTATGGGTAAATTGTATGATACCCCCACCGATGATGGTAAGTTGGAATATGTGGAATTGCAGTTCGGTAATAATATTTTGTTTTTTTTTTCTCCACAGAAGTTGAATCGGAGGGTTCTATTGCCTTGAAAAATGCCTGGGGCGAATTGGCGGCCATTGAAAAGGAAACACGGCGTTACAAAGAGATACGCGAACGAACTGAACAGGAATTAGAATTGTGTCGCCAGAAAGGAGTGCAATTGGAAGATGTAAGCTTTTGGAAAGAATATTTTTTCAAGGGTTCTTGCAGAATATATTTAAAGAACTACCAGCCCAAAAGGCGTAGATTTTTTTGAAATAAGATTTTTCCATTAAGTGTGGATTTTTTAAAGAACAAGGACTATCAGTCCAATAAGCGTGGATTTTTTAAAGAAGTGTTTATCAGTCCAATAGGCGTGGAAGGAAGTATTTTCAAAGACTAACAGTCCAATAGGCGTGGATTTTTTAAAGAAAAATTTTCAATTACTATCAGCCCAATAAGCGGGTTTTCTAAAGAAGATTTTTCAAGGTCTCTCAGCCCAAAAAGCGTGTAACTATTTAAAGAAGATTTTTTAAGAACTATCAGTCCAATAGGCGTGGATTTTTTAAAGATGTATTTTCTAGGACTATCAATACAATAAGCGTGGATTTTTTAAAGAAGATTTTCAAAGGACCATCAGTACACTAAGCGTGGATTTCTTAAAGAAGTTTTTCAAGGACCATCAGTACACTAAGCGTGGATTTCTTAAAGAAGTTTTTCAAGGACCATCAGTACACTAAGCGTGGATTTCTTAAAGAAGATTTTCTAAGAACTATCGGTCCAATAAGCGTGGATTTCTTAAAGAAGATTTTCTAAGAACTATCGGTCCAATAAGCGTGGATTTCTTAAAGAAGATTTTCTAAGAACTATCGCTAAAATAAGCTTGGATTTCTTAAAGAAGATTTTCTAAGAACTATCAATACAATAAGCGTGGATTTCTTAAAGAAGATTTTCTAAGAACTATCAATACAATAAGCGTGGATTTTTTAAAGAAGATTTTCTAAGAACTATCAATACAATAAGCGTGGATTTTTTAAAGAAGATTTTCTAAGAACTATCAATACAATAAGCGTGGATTTTTTAAAGAAGATTTTCAAAGGACTATCAATCCAATAAGCGAGGATTTTTTAAAGAAGATTTTTCAGGGACCATCAGTACACTAAGCGTGGATTTCTTAAAGAAGTTTTTCAAGGACAATCAGTACACTAAGCGTGGATTTCATAAAGAAGTTTTTCAAGGACCATCAGTACACTAAGCGTGGATTTCTTAAAGAAGTTTTTCAAGGACCATCAGTACACTAAGCGTGGATTTCTTAAAGAAGATTTTCTAAGAACTATCGGTCCAATAAGCGTGGATTTCTTAAAGAAGATTTTCTAAAAACTATCGGTCCAATAAGCATGGATTTCTTAAAGAAGATTTTCTAAGAACTATCGGTCCAATAAGCATGGATTTCTTAACGAAGATTTTCTAAGAAATATCGGTCCAATAAGCATGGATTTCTTAAAGAAGATTTTCTAAGAACTATCGCTCCAATAAACGTGGATTTTTTAAAGAAGATTTTTCAAGGATATCTATTATTTTATTTCAGGAACTACCCGAACGAATTAGCAGTGACGAGGAACGTGAATTACTTGCTCTACTCTGTCGGGTTCATGAATTAGAAGCCGACAAGGTATCATTGCAAGCCGAACGACTGGCCCGACAAGCAGAATTGAGACGAAGAGATTTACAACTGTTAAGAGCCGAAAGACAACGAAGACTATGTGAAGGTATGTCGCCTATAGCACCTTTTTTACATTATTATTACATATGGTCATATATTCCCCACAGATATCATTAGTTCGCAAAGACGTTTGATAGAAGAAGGAAATGTCGAATTACCCGATGAGCTGCGAGAACTATATGGTTTATATCAACAGGAAATTCATGCAGGCACAGTGACGGCAACGGCAGCCTACGAACGGAAATTACCACCCATATACACAGCCGGGTACTCTTAAATATTTACAACTACAACTTGAAAATATTTTACAAATAATTCATTCACATTACAGCTCCGATTCACCTGGTTCAAGTTCGGGTTCCGAATGGTCACCCTCGTCGCCGTTACCACCCATTGATGGTGGACAATTGGCAGCCTCAGCCTCAGTTGACAGCCTCTTACAAGATAATCCAGATCGTCATATGGGTCCTGCGGTACATTCCCGATTGCCTAAACTGGCCGCAACGGTGGGAGCCAGCAAACGAATTATGAAAATGAAGAAATAGATGCGCATAGGATTACGATACCAGTTCTACTACTACTTAAATGTTTATTCTGAATATATGACGGCTGTCCTCGCGTTTAAATGCTCAGTAGCTCAGGGAAATTCCGAAATTGTCTCTCTCTAACTATCGAAAGATGAAGCTTGTTATTTAAAGATAGTATATTTATTAAGTAAGCATTAAAAAAATTAATAATAATAAAGTATGGAATGAAAACGCCAAACAGGTGTCTGAAGAATTTCAAGGGTAATTGGGGGTATTTTCAAGAAGTTATAGCTAATAATGATTTTTTAAAGAAGACTTTTCAATGTATCAGCCCCAAAAGCGTGGATTTTTTAAAGAAGAATTTTCAAGGACTCTTAGCCCTAAAATCATGGATTTCTTAAGGAAGAATTTTCAAGGACTCTTAGCCGCAAAAGCGTGGATTTTTTAAAAAGAATTTTCAAAGACTACCGTGATTTTTTAAATAAAAATTTTCAACGACCTATAAAAATTATATATCAAAAAAGAAAACCATATATTATGTAGCATCATAATAGAATATAATTTTTATTAACTAATCATTTCTTTTCAACTCTTATAATCATGATTTTTTCGTTTTATTTTAGATTTCGATATTATGACTATTATATTTATGGGCAAAAAAAAGAAATTAGAGTTTAACTAAATTCAAAATAATACAAATATATATAATAATGTGTTTGTGTGTTTATAATATAAAAAACCGTGTGTTTTTGTTATTATTAAGTTTTAAAAATAAAATTATTTCCAAAATTTTTATGTGTTTGGTTTTTCCCAAAAAAAAAAGTATTCAATAAAGACATTTTTAAAGCGAAAAGCAATGCACACAAAATGTATTACATATAAAGAAAATTAAATACCCTACAGATTTTGGAAATGTTTTCCTTGTGTTTTGTTTTTTTTATCATTGTTGTAGTTATGATATATTGAAAAATAAATGTTAGTGTTAATTTAATAATAGTAAAAGCAATAGCTATAAAAAATGGCGCTAAACACATATAGACATATATAAAGAATACTTTTTATTGTATAGAATATAGTATATATTCTATAAAACAACAAACAAATGCAATATCGGCATGATTTAATTGTTTGTTTTAGTGTAGCGTTCTAAATTTTTAAACAACAATAAATTTAAATAAATTGTTTGAATAAAACAATTGATATAAAGTAAGATATTGCCAATATCTTGTTGAGTGTTGTGTGTAATTAAAGAAGCTACATGTTCTGTTATTGTTGAAATTCTATTATGTTAATTTTTATGTTTTTTTATTGGTATTTATTTTTCTGTTAGAAATGTTTTATTTATTAATGATTCGTTTGTATGACAATACATTTGTTTGTTGTATTTATTTTATTTATTATTTTTTTAATATAATGGGCTTAATAGTTTAATTAGCTATGGGAGAGAGTAGGAATTAGGTTGTTGTCATCGTCGTCTTTTGTGTTGTTGTTCAGTGAGTGTGTTCATATGCACTTGGGTTTATTCAAAAGAAATGAATAAACATTTTTTTTAATTTATTTTGGTTTTTTCTCTTGGCGTAGAAAATTGTTATTGTAAAAAATGTTAATATATAATTATTTTTTTGTTAATTTATTTTCCTGATTAAACACAACATCCAGTGTTTGTCATCGTTTTTTGTATGAGTTTTTCTTTCAATGAACGTAAGACTCTGTTTTGATGTTTGTTTATACAGCGTTCTATTTTCAATTTGTTGTTAAAGTTTTTCTTTTTTGGAGGCAGACTTGATTACTTTTTCTTTTATATATGTATATGTATGTATGAATGGTTGTTTGTTTGTGTTATTGTTAACAATACCTATTACCATTAATAATAATAAATGTATCTAAATTATTTGTGGTTTGTTGTTGTGGGTATGTTTGTGGTTATTTATTTTTTATTATTATATGGAATTCTTGAAAAAGGCTGTTACTTGCTTTGTTGTTGTTGTAAATTTTTCTTAATATTCTTTTTTTGTTGTATAAAAAACCTATGTGGGAACAATTGTGTGTGTATACCTTAAACACATGGTTCTACATAATTGCCAGGGAATAAACCGGTAACACCATCCATAACACCTTCCCACCAGCCATCATCGTTCTTTTTCAGAACATATAATACTGAACTTTCTTGGAAGCTAAGTTCATCATCTTTATCGGCATAGTAATCATAAATTGCAACCACTACAAAATATAAAAAATAAAATTTTATATAATTTTAATTGATTTTTTATATGTTAAATTGCCTTACCTTTTTCAATGTAATTCTTTGGTACCCATCCCGGTAGATTTTGATCTTCTGGCACTATTGGAGCCAATTGTCCCTGACCAGCCGAGGTACGTGGCCGTCCAAAATCTTGATGTTCCTCCTCTGGTGGTGGTGGTGGCGGCAATGGTGGCGACTGTGATCCAGGTCTAGCAAAGTTCAAGCTGAAATGGTTCCTAGAACAGTTAGAAGTTTTCTATTAAACTAAATTATTGACGACTACACACACACATATATTGGTTAGTTTTGCACTAAGTTTTAACGAAAAAAATGAAATACAGTCATCAGCATCAGTAACCAATATGATACCCTTCACTACTTTGAGTATATTCAACAGATGAATCCTAACAGATGTCGCATTTTTAAAGGACCAGTAAAATGAAATTGGATCCATAAACATGCAACCTATACTAAATTTTTCATTTGGTCCGATATAGAAGTTTTATCTAAATGTGAACCGATTTTCAGGAAACTTAACACACATCTTTCTAGACCTAATTCATTACGGTGTGCCAAATTTCGTGCAAATCGAAAGATATATGGGGACTTTGGTGCACCATTCACGTTAAATCGGACGAAAATATTTATGGGAGCTATATTTAAATCTGAACCGATTTTCAGGAAACTTAACACACATCATTCTAGGCCTAATTCATTACGCTGTGCCAAATTTCGTGCAAATCGAAAGATATATGGGGACTTTGGTGCACCATTTACGTTAAATCGGACGAAAATATTTATGGGAGCTATATCTAAATCTGAACCGATTTTCAGGAAACTTAACACACATCATTCTAGACCTAATTCATTACGCTGTGCCAAATTTCGTGCAAATCCAGAGATATATAGGGACTTTGGTGCACCATTTACGTTAAATCGGATAAAAATACATATGGGAGCTATATCTAAATCTGAAATGATTTTTCTCAATTTCAATAGGGTTCGTCCTTGGGCCAAATAAGTGACCTATGCCAAATTTCATCCATATTGGATCATAAATTCGACCGGTACTTTGTTCACAAAAATACATGGACGGAACCTCAAAAGGAACCATGGGTCTATCTCGATTATTTTTGCCTGTTACAAACATATGCACAAAGACAAAAAACGGTCTTAAGTTTGTCCTGACCGAACACTGGGCATTGAAAATATCTAAAATCAGCACCTATGCCATTTTATATTCCCAATATCCTAGGGTTAGTAACTATTGTTTTTTTTTAATTTCAAATTAAAGTAGACCTGGCCGCACTGTATATATAGTCTCTATCAGTAGTAGCGGCGCTCAAAATATCTAAAGTCGGCAGCCATATATATGGGTCAATTTTTACCCCACCAAAACAAGTCGACGGTACCTTTATATTAGGGTATGTAAAAACCAAGACCTATATTAAGAATTTTTGCGAAATATTTTCTTCTTAAACCGAAATACGAAATTCAGTCTCTTCGGAAACTATAATATAACATGGACAGTCATATCCCATTTTATATTCCCAATATCCTTGGAGTAGTAGCAATAGCAATGTCCATTCAAATTCAATACTCTATCATATATATTGCGATATCTATCTTCCCTTTTGGTACCCTCTCGCGGTAAGTATAAATTATGGATTACAGGATTCTGATGTCAATTGGCCATGTCAAAACCCAGACCTATATTGATAATTTTATCGCATTATTGTTAATATGATTAGTATGCTGTATAAAGGATATTATCAAAACAATTACCTGTTGTTGCCGTTTCTGTTGCAAAATGGCAGCATTAAATAGAATAATAATAGACAATTTACATTTTAAACAAAACATTAAAAAAAAACATCGACAAAACAAAACGAACACAATCATGCACAAATGCTTGCATACTCACCTATTATGATTGCGACCCAAGGTATGCATACCAATGTGACTTTGTTCAGTTATTTCATGTTGTGGCACCGTCAATGGAGAAGGTGGTGCTAGAGAGATAACAAGAAAAAAGATAAATTTAATTTTAGCATATCCATTTTGTTACAAAATAATTTTACTAAATACACTTACGTGGCATACTATTACGATCATCATAAGTCGTGGGTGGTGGTGGTGGCAATGATTGCATCATACCAGCTGATGGTAAATTAACATGTGTTGCAATTTGTTGACTTGGCGGCATTGGGAGGGCACTGTAACCGGCAGCACGTTCATTATTGGTTACTGAACCACCACCACCGATACCGGTACTACTAACACCCGTAGCTGTGGTACTCGACGAAGCGGTCGACAAACGTTTGGGATGACCGATAGGATAGTTGGGAGCATAATGCGATGGTACTTGTGGTGGATTGACAACAGGTGGCGTACGATATTCCCGTGAACTTTTTCCCAATGTACCAGTATTGCTGATTGCTGAGGATTTACCCAATGTACCGGTATTTCCACGTGACATTTGCGGTGGAGTTGGTGGTTTTGTGGTCGGCGGTGGACCCACAGTTGGCTGGGCCAATGATTGTACCGAACCATGTGAAGAGCCACGATGTTTTTGATTGCGATTCGTTTGATTGGTGTTTACACTGTGGCCAATGTCATCAAGTATGGAATAGTCAATGCCTTTACGTACATATTTAATTGGCTTTTCGGGGTTAATGGGCGCTACGATCTTAAATTGACGAGTGCTGACTTTATTAGCAGTGAGAACGCCGATTTCTCTGTAAGTGAAAAAAAATAAATTTATGTTAATATTTGTGTATGTACACTTAACTAATTTCCATATTCACCTTCTGGCAACCTTTTCCTTGTGGATCTGCACCGTTTGTGCGATATGATTCATTTGTGATTCCATTTCACTTAATTGTTGCGCCTGCAATTCCAACAACTGCATATAGCTATACGCCAGGGTATTTATCTGATAGGCAACACTGGCCAATGATTGTGTTGTATAGTTTTTGGTAGCCTCCAATGCAGCCTTTTTATTGTCAGCTCTGTAGTAGGTATCCTCGCAATAATCCGCCACCCTTTCCAGGTTGGTGTAGCTATCGCGTAGACTTTGGCGTCCATCGGGAATTTCCGTGCGTATCAGTGATGCTAATTCGTCCATTATGTTCTCACCCATGACCATTACACCCTTGGCTGGATAGAGACTCACACGTTGAGGCGCTTCTATGAGGGGGGCAGCAGCAAGTGCCAACAAGAAAACAAAATACAATTTATCATAAAGTCAAAAAAAATATATCATTTATTATATTTTTTATTTATATCTCTCCCGCACACAAACACTCTCAAAACGGATATAAACAATTCCAAAATTCATCATACAGTAAAAAAAACGCATAAATGATCAGGGCGGTGACTAAGCGTGACAGAGCGAGAGAAAAAAACATACACACACTGTCACAATCCAAAAATATAGGCCACACGCACTATTTTCTTAAGGTTTTTAATTTGTTTACATCGCCATTTCTTGTCAATTTTCGATTCTTTTCATTCACTCACTTTTTTGTTATATTTTTATATGATTTTCCTATAAATTTAAAGCAATTTCTTATTATTTGTGCTAAATTTTAGGAAACCTTATTTTCACATCTTCAACAATCGACGACTGAAAAAATTGAAAAACGTTCCACCTGCTAACGAATGGGAGGACAAGACAAAATGGCCAATAAAGATGAAATCAAAATGAACTAGAATTTAATTAGGGATACCTATGTCGACTGTCAACTAATCGATTTATCGATTGTTATTAGTAAAAGTGACATCTGACTGACAATTGTCACTGCTATCGCCAGCGATGTGAAACACAATCGTGGCGTTAAGCAAACAACTCCAATATCATATTTTCAAAACGCAAATAATAGAAATGGAATGATTAAATATTTATTTCAATTAAAAATGGAGTATATCTGTAATTTGAAATGTTGTAATAAATAATTTCAATCACAACCAGCCTTATTCTGGATGTCAATTCCACGTGAATTTACTCGCTCTTCCCCCTCGACTTATTCTGAACCACATTTCGGAGTGAATTTTTCCGCATTCTCGCTTTCGCTTTATGAAGTTCGGAAGCGAAAAAATCCGCTTTGGGGAAAAATTGTTATTCTGGATTACAGAGAGTTGGAGAATGAGATGACATTTTGTGCGAAATTTTTCGCTAATAAATTTAAAGGAAGCTGACTACAAAAATAGAAGTATTAAATATTTTAAAGAAAAATATCTACACAATACTTATTCTATGGCGATTAGGAATATTATAAATGATTGTATACAAATTTCTAACTCGAAAACAACAAATAAAATGACATTAGAAATCCTATTGATAATATTTCATATTTCATATTTAAATTTAAATCACAATAAAAAGTAACAATCTTAAAAAAATCAATAAATAAAATCATTAAAAATATTATTATTGTTATAAAGTTTAAATAACAATAAAAAGTAACAATTAAAAAAAAATCAATAAATAAAATCATAAAAAATATTACAAAATTAAATTTTTGCACACCTGTTTCTATATGAAGGAGTTGCCAGATCGAAACAGAATTTAACATGTGTTCATAACAGAGATGGAAGTTTCCAAAACACCTAACTTTTTTCGGTTTATAACGCGCTTTCTGTGCTAGGCTAAGAACTTTCCGAACTGTCCTAGTATTTAGAATGTCTTATACTAAAATATAAAACATTATAAGAATTTTTGGAAAAGAAAAACACGTCGTCTAGAGTCTCCTACAATTTATTCTACATACAAATTATCTTCTTGATCTGAAATGTTTCGATGCTATTTATTTTTTGTAGTATTTCTCACACATCTTATTTGTGTGTGTGTGTGTGTTCCCGTACCAATTTAAATTATCTCTACAATTTAAAAATAAAAATCAATTTGTATTTAAATTTTTTAAACTGAGATTACAATCTTCATTTTTGTTTATTAAGAAAAATCTTATACATACATACAAAAAAATAGACAACTCTATCAAAATTAATATTTTTCACACATTGATAATGTTATCTTACGAACTAATCAAAACTTGAGTTTGTTTCATTTTGGCTTAAATTTGGGACATTGCGGCTGCTTATCATTTTTTTTTTTTATTTTATTAAATTAGAACAGAGAGCGAATTATAATTCAGTATGTCTGAAAATAGTTTTCTCAATCGTTTCTTGAATCTTTTCAACTTTACGGGTTTGCTTTTTAAGCGTTTCCTCCATGTCTTCGAAACGATTTGATTTATCCTTGTGTTTTTCATTCTAAAAATAAAATACGAAATATAAACAATAAGACATGAAAAATGTTTAAATAATACCATACCTTATATTTTTCTTTCTGTAGAGCATGCTCAGCATGTAAATGGCGTAACTTTAGCAGTCTCGACTCAAAATGATGTAACTCAGTCTTAATCGAGGCTAATTCTTTGTCGGTAAAATTACTACTTTGTGCTACTCTCCAAAGACCCTGAACCTTAGGTTCAATGAAATCTTGACTGTGTGGTCCCGATGATACCAAACGTTCCAAACGTTCATAATGATCTTTGATGGCACGATGATGATCTCTTACTTCATTAATACTGCTTTCATATTTACCGCGTATCATTTCCGGTGTTTGTATTTCATTGTCATTGGGATCATTTGAAATTGTATTGAAGATATCCAATTCATCTTCATTGACGGCATCTAAGTATAGAAAAAATATATTATATATTAATAAATAAAAGACGAATGTCTTCGATTAATTTATTAACAAATTACCACCTCTCCTACTCACTTTCATGTTTATTAACATCAACTGTACTTCCCAGATTATCCAATAGACTATAATAGACATCGACTTTATCTTGATGATGTTCGAATTCTTGTTTCAATGAATTCAACTCTTCGGCAGTGAAACCCGACACTTCAGCCTTTTCCCACAGCTTGTTTAGTTTCTTATCTTTAAAAAGAGATTTGTTTATGTGACGATCTTCGGGATCATGAAATTTTTTGTAGGGTTTAGTTTTTTCCTTATCTTCCGTTTCATCGAAGTGTTCCAACAAATCATATGTACTCATTATGCCTATCAATTTTCGACGCAACTCATCGGCTTTGAGGCCATCTTTATCTTTATGCTGTGAATTTAATTGCTTCCAGGCAATTTCTTCTTTGTCTTGTATTTTCAGTTCCATATATAGGGACTTCAATTTGGGCTCTGTCAACCGCTATAAAAATGGGATCAAAAAATGTATAAAAAAAAATCCAAATATTTTTGTAATATTCAAACTTACATTTTGTGCCTTGGCCCATACCAAATTCAATTTGGCCATTCGAAATGGTCTCTGCAATGTTCTAAAGTCGGGATCATAGGTTTCAGCTTTCACTTGATTAAAATGCGGGTCATTTGCTTCGCGAGAATATTTCTTTGCCTTTTTGTCGGCAAATGATGTCGAACAAGAAAGCAGAAAAATGCTTAATGTTAACAACAAATAAATGCTGGGTTTATACATTTTCGGATGTTAACCGTTTAAATTATTATCTTATTTCAATATAATTTATTTATAACGATGATCAATCTTGTAATAAACTAATAGGGATGTGGAGCTATGTGCCGTTCGACTGCACACTAAACAATGCAAGTATTCATTAAAATGAACGATGTGAACTAGTTCCTGTTTGTTGATTAAATGGTACATATGATTCAATTAATTTATTTCCATGTATTTATTATTTGCTTCAATATTTATTTTTATTTTAAATATTTGATGAATATGATGAATATATATACAGGAATTTCAACGATTTTCCATAAGATTAAATACTCAGCCACATCTAGCACAATCAACGCCTATCAGCATTTTGCAAATGTTGCTAACGTCGGCGTCCAGAAACCATTCAAAAAGCTTCATACTCTGGCCGTGTATTAGGGATACGCATGGTAAAATAATAATGTAAAATAATAGGGCAGCTTGAGTTAAATAACAAAAAACTATGTAGGTGGTGGCTTGTTCTGCCAAATATAATATAAGTGGTTTTGTATATAATATAAGTGGTTTTGTTTTTTCAACACATAACTAAAAACGCGAAAAATGTATGAAAGGATATGATTTCTTTCCAAAATCCAGTAGGGAATACCATGAAATATTTGTTTCATCAATAACAAATTAATTACTTCCGGACGAACGCGTTTAAAAAAGCACATCATTTCAATTAAATTTAAATAGATGTTTCAATTTATTTTGAATTTATTTGACATAGTATTCAAAATAATACACACACATACTCAAATAATGTATTTTGAGAGAAAAAAATTGTAATCAGCTTGTAATAATTATACCATGGGGATACGTAATCGAAAGTAAAATTCGACTTTTCGATTTTTGCCTTTGACTTTAAAGTCGACTTTTCGATCTATCGATTTTATCAAACCTGAAAAGTTGTCATCAGATGAAATAAAGTTCTGCAATATGTAATTTTTGGGAATTGTATGCTTTTTGACAATAAACCAAGTATTTGAAAAAAACCTAACATTCCATTAATTTTTCGCGTTTTTTTGGTAAAATGTTAGAAATATGTCAAATGAACAGAACGACTTGTTGCATTTGTTTTCTTTATTTCCCTCCTTTCTGACAAAAGCTCCCCTACCTTTTATAATTGCACCATGGACTTTGCGGTTTCCTCAGATATCACAAGTCGACTTCGGCTATTATACATTTCAATACAGAAAGTCGATTAATCGATTAGTCGAAAGTCGATTTACTTAACCCTACCGTGTATGTGTAGTTTGTTTTTACAAATTTTCACTGTTAGCAGTTGTGTGCACACAATAAATCGTAAAATTTAATAAAATAATCACAACTTGAATTTGAAATTGTTTGATAAATAACGTGAATCTGTTCTAAAATACCGCAACATAAAAATGGCTAACTTGCCGCCACGTAAAAATCCGACACCCACACGGATATCTAAACAACATTTAACTCCCATCCAGACCTTATTGCAAATGGGCTTCCAAAAACACAGGGCGTAAGTTAATAAGTTATTAATGAAAAGTAAACAGTTTATAAACAATAAAAAAGTGGTTTAGTGTGTTTAATAGAGAAAGAGTTTTTTTTATTTAAGATTCCATACGGATATTGATTTTTTTTTGTAGAATGTTTGTGTGTGGGGGCGGGTGTGTTTTAATGGCCTTCTTCTTGCTCATAAGTGTCATTCACCTTTCATTGATAACACAATTGGAGAGGATGTTGTTGTTTTTTTCTCTTATGTTTTTAAATTGTATTTTAAATATTTTGAAAAAAAAATACTGTTTAATTTGTATGAAATTAGAAAACCGGAATGTATTTTCCTAATATTGGAATTGTGATAAAACTCCAGAAAAAAAATAAATAAATTGAAATATATAAATTAAATATAATTTTATAAACATATGTTAAATGTTTTTGTTTTTCTTTTAGCGAAAAAGCTTTGGCTTCCACAGGAAATCGTGGTGTACAAATAGCATCCGATTGGCTATTGGCCCATGTCAATGATACCACACTAGATGAATGTACACCACGGGAATATATACTTTATGCTTGTCCAACCGGACCATTTCTACAACAATTAGAAGATTTTTGGACAAAATCAAGGCAATTATGTGGTTGGAATGGAGCCCACAACTATGTGCCGCACATAACATTGGTTTCCTTTTTTAAGGTAGAACAATTTTAATATATTTTAAAAAATAAATACTAATTCAAAACTCAATGCTTTTCAGGCACCCGACGAATGTTCACTGCAATTGTCGAAGGCACTAAAACAAGTTGTCGACATGACCGGTGCACTTCTGGATCGTCCCATAAAATTGGAATTATATATGAGTCAAAATTTCATGGGTTTCTTTGTGGCTGAAGATGATGCAAACTATTTAAAACGTTTGGCCCTGCAATATGTTAAGGAAGTCTCCAATTCAAGTATGTTCCCTTCATTGTCTTTTATTCCCCTGATATGTTGCTAAAACTTTGTGGGATGATGGTTTTACTACTACTACCAATTTAAACGGGTGCGTTATTAAAAGGTTTTTCTACTTTTTTTGTTTTGTTTCTTCCCCCAATTTTTTCTCTATTTCCGTGTTTTCCATTTATGTATGTATGTTTGATGATATCTCATAAATGCTAAACAAATGGATTTCTCTCTATTGCCACATTTCTATTTATAATCGTTGAATATAACAAATACATACTAATTTTTTTGGTTTTGCTTATTTGAATGTAATCATATTGATCATGATTAAACGCCGACAATAATAACTGAACGGAATCATTGAAATGCAAATGAAAAAAATCGGATTGTAGTTATTAGCGATACATATGAGCAACTTGATGCAATAGTTGCTTGTTTTCCCTGGTGTGGTGCGGTTTCTTCGGGAAATCGTTGTATTCCGCGTAGCAGTCGCTGTAAGCTAATTCTAATTATTAATATATTACCTTTTAGTAATTAAAAAAAAAGAAATTAGTTATTTAATGCTTAAAAATGCTTTTGAATAGCTGGCTTGTTGCTTTGCTTTTCTTAGGGTAACACAAAATAAGATTAATTTTGAGAGATTCTGTTCATTTCCCATTTTTAGAAATTTGTTTTCCTTAACCCTTCGTTTTGTATCAAATGCATCTACATCAAGATGTGCATTAAATATCGATAATATTTTTCTAATTTTTAACGTTTTATCCAGTTTTCGTAAATATTTTTTGTTTCATCATCTACAAAATTTGTCTGTATACTTTACCAGTAATTTTTCCTTAGTAATTTCTTTAGAGTCAACAATAGAAATTCTACATGAAAATAATCACCAGAATAATATTTTTTAAATTTCTTTGTATATAAAGTTGAAACCCCCTCGAGTTTTATTTTTTTATAATTGCATTGTTTTGGTATATATTTTTATTCGAATACTTATCGGTATTCCCTTTGATTTCTTTTTATTTACATTGATTTTTATACATTACAAAACTATGTGAGATTATTATTGTTTGTGTTTAGTCAAATTGATAGCGCCGCTAGACCCAATTTTTAGTATTATAATGCCACATCTCGATTAACTGGACTGACCATTTAATACCCTATACCACTACCACAGAACTTTAGTTTTACATTATATGCGCCCTGCAGTGTGAGTCTACGATACGAATAACCAGTTCCACAGCAATATGTTTATACCCTTCACCACACTGTGATACAGGGTATTATGCTTTGTGCATATGTTTGTAACAGGCAAAAGGAAACGAGGAGATAGAAACGAAAATATATATAGAATCACTTTCTAAGTCGGTTTGTTCATGTCCGTCCATCCGCCTGTCGTTCATCTGTAGATGTTAAATTTTAAATAAAGTACAGGTCGCATTTATGATCCGATTTCGATAAAATTTGGCACATGTCACTAATTTGGCACAAGGACGAACCCTATTGAAATTGTGAAAAATCGGTTCAAATTTAGGTATAGTTCAAATTTAGGTATAGTTTCGACCGATTCCAGGTAAATGGTGTACCAAAAAACCTATATATCTTTCGATTTGCAAGAAATTTTGCACAACTTAATGAATTGAGTCTAGAATGAAGTTTGCTAAGTTTTGAGAAAATCGGTTCAATTTAGATATAGCTCCCATAGTCCCTATATATCTTTCGATTTGCGCGAAATTTTGCATAGTGTACTGAATTGAGTCTAGAATGATGTGTATTAAGTTTCCTGAAAATCGGTTCAGATTTAGATATAGTTCCCATATATAGTTTCGTTCGATTTAAGGATTTGCATAGGGTACTGAATTAGGTCCAGAATGGCGTGTGTTAAGTTTCGAGAAAATCGGGTCAGATTTAGATATAGCTCCCATATATAGTTTTGTCCGATTTTTTATGGTGTACTGAATTGAGTCTAGAATGAAGTGTGCCAAGTTTCGCGAAAATCCGGTCAGATTTATATATAGCTTCCATATATATTTTCGTTCGATTTAAGGTAAATGGCGCTTCAAAGTCCCTATATATCTTTCGATTTGTACGAAATTTGGCACAGGGTACAGAATTAGGCCCAGAATGATGTGTGAAATCGTGAAAATCGGTTTAGATTTAGATATAGCTCCCATATATATTTTCGTCCGATTTAATGTATATTGTGCACTAAAGACCCAAAGTTTGGCCAACCTGCACACAATTTTGTACAATATACTGAAGTGTACAGTTTTACGGCACACATTTTTGTAGTGAAATAAAAAACTGCAAATTAATTTAATTCAATCGCAGATTTCTTCCCATTATTCGTTGTGTATTTTTGACATAATTTATGGTTTTTACCATCATCAAAAAAATGTTCTTTTATTTGTAATCTGTTGTAGTTGTACCAAATTGCATCAAAACAAACAGCTGTTTCACACGCATGTTGCCATATTTTCAAACTTCAATTTATTTTCTTTTAATTACATAGCAGTTTTACAGCGGATTCTTAATATTTTACATTTTTATTATTATAAAGTTTGAATAACAATAAAATGTAACAATTTTTATTTTAAAAAATCAATAAAAAAACAATGAAAAATATTACAAAATTAAATTACAATGGGGCAACACACATTACAAGTTAAATTACAATATGGCAGCACACATAACTAAAATTACAATATGGCAACACGAATCTTCTTTTCAACCACCATTTTCGAAAATTCGAATCAGCATCTCGCAACATTTTTACATGCGAGAAATATCGCTAGCGAATATCCAGAATAAGGCTGTATATTTTTGTAGTCAGCTCACTTAAATTTTATTAGCGAAAAAATTCCCTCAAAATGTCATCGCATTCTCCCACTCTCTGTAAACCTGCGAGTTCTGGTTCAGAATAACTTCACGGTGAATTGATGTCCAGAATAAGGCTGATAAACTTGTAGTACGGGCTACGGGCATAGATGTATCCTGAACGAACTAGGTATGACATTGGACCAACGCGTAGAACTAAGCGACTATATATCACCAGTTCTGTAGTGTTTTCCAAACTGAAATCTTCGTTATTTGGAGGACAGCGGAATTGATAAAAAGTCTGGATGCAGAGATCGTCGAACTGGTGACTATCTTTCTTGATAGTCATGCGGCTCTTAAAGCCATCAAATCTGAGGCCGTCCTCATGTGTAGTATAGTTTTGAAAGAACTTACTTACAGCTATCGGGTAATGAAATCATGTCATGGGCAAGAGCAGACGAATAATGGGAAAGAACAGACGAATAAGCTAGACGAGGATCTCAATCTACAGATCTAGCAATTGATGGCTCAATCAAACCACCCATATGTCTTCTTTATCGGAACTTTGAGGCGTTCTTCGACGAAAGAGCCTATCAACTTTGGGACAAGAAACCTTGGTGCAATGTGTCAAGATCTATTTGGCCGACTCTGTCTACCAAAAGGACACACTCACGGTTGAACCTGAGCAAAGCTGAAATAAGAGTAATGACAAATCATTACTGATAATTGCAATTGCAGGGCTTTACCAGTAAATTTTTCTCCCCCCATAGATCTTTCCATATCTTTTTGTTTTCGTGGATGATCACAATGGACCTGGACATCCCTAAACCTAACTTAAAACATATACATATAATACGAATAATAAAACCTGTGTGTAATTCCGAAGCCCTCCGCAAACCATATTCTGAGGGTATATATCTTTCGGCAACACCAACTGAACTTTTTTAAAGGTTTTCTTTATTTTTGGGATACCATTAACCATCTGGCGTTAAAAAATGCGCGTTATCTATTTTGTTTTCTAATGTTACCGTATCTAAAATGACTTGCCAAAATTGCTTCAATATTCTGATAATGATTTTTTTCTTTGGGGGTATAGACGATAAAATAAACAAAATTCAAGTAAATCGTTCAGTAGTAAAGACAAGTTATTACGGGACTCAAGCATATATATTTCGCAATAGATATTATCAATTTCAAATAAATTGCAATAAAATTGTTGGTATGATATATTATTAGATACTTCAGTAGATCCTTAAACTCCTAGCGGTATATTGAAATAGAATGATGGTGTGCATGTTTTATTAAATTGAAACCCTAATCAATATCTTCTCCAAAAACAATTGCATTTCAGTATGTGTAAACACGTATACTATAGAAAATTGTAAAGGAAAAAATTACAACTAGTTCTTATTTATATATAAAAATATAAGCATGTAAGAAAAACAACTAGCAGTATGTGGTTGTTGTTTTTGTTTTTATTATTAGCCTCAATGTATACTATTCAACAAAAGCAACGACAACAGCGCCACAAAATATATTCTGCATTGCTTGACATACATTTTGGGTTCCTTCTTAGTTTTTAGTTATAATAGTAGTATCTAGTATAGAATTTGGGTTGTGTTTTTCATTTCCTTTTCATTACATTTTAGTAGCACATTTGATATTCTTACGGTTCGCCTGATTGCCTGCTTGTCCTTTTTTGGTTCTTTGTATACAACTGCCACTGTGTATATGTGCGTGCGTTTCAACATACGTTTATATATAATATATAGTTTGAATATATTTGTGGTTTGCAAATAAATAGAGTATTTTAAATGCAATTATTTTGCTTACAATTATTACAAAAGACGAAATATTCTTTATTATTGTTCGTTCTTTTTCTTTTCTTTACTCTGTTTTTTTTTTTTCTTTTACATACAACGATGCAAAACAACAACAAACAAACGTCAATAACAACAACTTCGTAAATAAATAGCAATTTCGTTGGAGCCTCACGTCAAATCCTTGCACCTGACTTTAGCGTATCAATTTCCGCAGAGCCAATTCAATGCACTGAAAACTTTAGTGGAATCACTAGACGCATCATGTGCCTCCAACTGGGAATTACGTTTATATTCACGTGATCCCAGATTGGCTACCAAACAAGTACATATTTTATATACGTATAAAAATATTCATTTTGTTGTCATTGCTGCTGCTGTTTATTTTGTATTTTATATTATATATCTTATCCTAGTAGGAGAAGCAGCAAAGGAAGCAAAGCCTTTTTTCTTCCCCGATGTGATGAAAAGACATGTAATGAAACTTTGGTATTTTTTGTTCTCCGTTTCACAGGTTCACAAAGTTGTCTATCCACACAGTCCACATGAAATCGATGAACTGGAATTGCGTATTGGTGATTATATCTATTTGAATAGTGACGCAGTGGACAACTCCTCAGACGGTTGGGCCGAGGGTATATCGTGGTTGACGGGAGCACAGGGTCATTTGCCTGTTAATTATACCGAACGTACAGCCGAATCGGATGCATGGACCTTGCATCGTGTGGTTCAGCTATCAAAATCAATAACGCCTTCCCTGACATCAAATGAAGAATGTGATTTAGTGGATGGACGCAGTTTATCAACAGAGACCGAAGACCATTTGAGACATCGTGATTTGGCCCAGGGTATGTTGTTACACATTACTTATATAAGTAATTTTTAATAAAAAAAAATCTACTTCTAGTTGGCATACACGCTTCCGAACTAATAGAAGGCTCATCGTTTAACGAAGACTCCGAACAGAGTGTTGAAAAATATTTACGCAAAACTTTAAAACCCTGTTTGGACATACCAACAATAACAAATAATCACAACTCCAGCAATCAACAACAGCAGGCCACACCCCTTATTGAAATTACACCCAATAGTATGTCAACGCCAAATGCCAGTGGTGACATTAAAGTTGAGCCCATACCAGCTGCTCCACCCAAAGCGGATGATACGCTCAGTCAACATTCGGCCGAAAATTCCATGTCATTATCATCGAAAAATCGACGTGTTTATATAATGCGTCATGGTGAAAGGGTGGATTTTACATTCGGCACATGGATACCATATTGTTTTGATGAATTCAATAATTATATGCGCAAAGATTTGAATATGCCAAAAACGCTGCCAAAAAGGTAAGATTTTATACCACAAGGAAATGAAAAAGTTTTCTTCTTTTTTAATACCATTTTTTGTTTGTTTTCTTTTTTGATTTTTTAGAAACAATATTCCAGATGGCTGGCTTAATGATTCGCCTTTGACAAATATCGGTTTATACCAGGCCAGCCTAATCGGAGAGGCTCTGTACGATGCCCGGGTACAAATTGATCATGTCTATTGTTCGCCGGCATATCGTTGTATACAGACCTGTACAAGCGCTTTAGAAGGTAATCTATATAAATAAAAGTATGTAAGGATCCTTATCAACCATACGAAACGGCTGAAGCTAAAATATTGAAATTAAGACTTCCAAGATGGAAGAAGGTACAGGGGCAGGCGTCTATTGTGAAAGGCTAGGCTTTGAACTTACCTACAAACTAAATAGCATCTGTAGTGTTTTCCAAGCTGAAATCTTTGTTATTTGGAAGGCAGCGCGGAATTGATGCAGAGGTCGTTGAAATGGTGACTATCTTTGTGGATAGTCAGGATAGTCAATTAATTAGACAAACAAAGCTAATACCTTTAAACTATAATAGGGACCCCTAAACCTATAGGGACCCTATTTTTTATTGTCATCTACTGTGTCTTCTTCTTTATTTTAATAACCTAACAATTCGGCTAAGAACAGAATTTAAGTTAAACAAAAAATTCATTTTTTGCAGGTCTCAAGCTAACGGGAAAACATAAAATAAAATTGGAACCTGGTCTATTTGAATGGATGGCATGGTATCCAGATGGTGTACCAGATTGGCTAACAAAAGACGAATTGCTAGCGGCTAACTATAATATCGATACCGAATATCAACCCTTTGTCACCATCAATAATCTAAACGAATCAATTAAAGAGACCACAGAGGGATTTTATACACGTAACTATGACGTTTTAAGGAAAATTATCGATTCAACAGGTAAATACTTGCTGTCTTAAAGAACTGTATTTATTCCAATAACCACCAAACTGAATTTCCAGCTGGTAATGTCCTCATTGTTGCACATGCCACCACCTTAGATACATGTACCAGGCAATTAATTGGCGAGGCGCCACGTAACACAAATGAACTGCGTCAGGTAATACATAAAATACCCTATTGTAGTTTGGCAAATGTCGAAGAAATCGATGGCCAATGGAAATTGGTTGAACCAGATACATTACCAGTGACACATTCGAAAAATCCGCGTTTCGAATGGAATGCATTAACCGCTACATAGTGCAAGTGTTTTGAGGAGTTTATTAGTAAACTTTCATCCTAAGTAGAAATTAATACGCTCCAAATACTATAATTACAATCATAATATGATTATAGATTTTTTGTTTTGCTTTTTTAGCTGCTCACTACAACAAAATTAGGAAGTTTTTTTGTTCATTTCAAATTTAAATATATTTTCTCTTTGATTGGAAAATTAATATATGGAAATTGTTTCATAATTATTAAAATATCATTATATATTAAAATATCATATATAGATCTAAAAACAACAAATTCAAAAAGTGAGGTTGTGTTTAATTAGGACTTTTTTTATTATTATTGAATTATTTTCAAATTATGTTAGCTACACCTAAAAACTCTAATATACAGAATAAACAATAAAGGTCCAAAAATTGTCAAGGTAATTTTGAAGAAAAAAATAATAATATAACAATAATTTTGAAAATAAAAAATACTTGTTTTTAAATATCCGGACAAATTGCAATATTAATTTGTGAGCATTTGCTGATCTCTCTATAAAATGTAACAATTTTTAATTATATTCAAAAGAAATGGACTTCCCAAAAAATATGCCGAAATCACATACAATCCTTTATAACTGCCATGCTAGTTGTATAATTTATTTGTTACCATTAAAAAAGATTTAACAACAAATATACACAAAAGTTTCATTGATTATTTCACCTCCTTTGTTTAAAAGTATAACAACATTTATCAATTTGACAAATGAAAGGTGTACCTTCCCCTTATCACTTAGAACAAAAAAACACACAAACAAATTGGAACAGCAAAAAGTCCAATATATTTAAACAGAAACTGTAGATAGATGTTATATTCTATGGACATGAAAAATTAAAAAAAAAGAATAATAATTATCATTATTACAAACTAAACCATTAACGTTTGGTTTAATATCGTTCATTCGCGTTAATATTTCAACTCTGTAATTAGTTTATTAATATTTATTCCATGTTGATTCAAAATCACATTGTTAACACACACGTCTAAATGCTCAATTAATTTTTTGGAAATCGCAAACCAAACAAAACATTAAATTTTAATTTCTCAATTTATTTATTTTTTCATGAATGGGAAAAGCCAAGATTTATTATTAAGTTAAGTTATTTAATTTAAAAAAATAAGACAATCGTGGAAACAATATAATAAATTATTAATTTGTTTAAAAAATGCATTATTGCTATACAAATAAATATCCAATATTTCGTTTACGCTACAAAACAAAATCTTCTTTTATTTTACTTACAACATGGAATAGATATAATGCATTATCTTATATTATTAAGTATTTAATATTCAATTATATTATAATTATTAATATTACATTATTAGTAACATATATAAACAAAAAAGGTATTTCTTATTAGCGAAGTTAAAAACTTCTTGTTAGCATTGCGCAATATTAATAAACTCAACATGACGAAACTAAAAAATAACACACACAAAAAGAATCTAAAACCTATGTTAAACGAAATTGGTAAACAATTTTTTTCTACATTTCGAAACATAACTTGCAATATTAATAATAAAAAATATATAATTATATAAAACAATATAAAAAACTGATTGTTTTTATTACGACATTAATTCGAATAAGAATTTTGCTGAGATATATGAGTAATTTAGTTTTCGATAACCAAGATGTTTATTATCGACTTGTCAGGATTTATCTAGAATTCTTAAATTTGGAATGAGGGTCATTGACATTTCGAATTAAGATTATTGTTTGAGTCTGGGATTCGTAGTTTTGGAAACTTATACTTATGTGTAATAAATGGTACTAAATTTAATACAAATTTAGTATAGACTTAGATTTCTATTGCGATCAAGGTTTTGAAAATGCGTACTAAATTGATTGATTAGCTCTTCTAACATATTTAGTTTTCTGTAAAAATGAAAATGAATTTTTTCGCTCTTCCCTTTAATGTTATGCTATCCTTGTGGTTGTTGTATTTTCGATGGCTCAACACGAGCATTCTGCTTAGCCCTTTACTGACTGTCCAACAACCATAAATATTTTTGTGGTTGCCTGATGAATGACAAACATGTGAGGCAAACAAAGCAAAATTTGGGCAAGAGTGCCATTCAAAAATGCTAGTGTGTACACCGCATTAGCGTAAATCTAAAACATGATTTCTATAAGCAGGAAAGAATTAAAGAAGACAGTATGGATCATTTCAGTTCATTGCCATCCTTATAGGAAATTTGATCGAAAAGACCTATTTTCTGTATAAAATTTGAAAAAAAAATGCATTTAATAGTTTTCACATTTCCGGTTGTAAAAAAAAACGATAACACCATTGCCGTTAGTTTATTTTCACACATTAATCGATTATCACAAAGTCGACCTATACATCCCTAATTGTCACGTGCACGAAGAAAACAAACCAAACAACGTTGAAATGTCGACCGAAAAGAAACAACACTCGATAAAAGTTCCAACGCAATACAAGCGGGTTGCTGCAGTATTGAAAACCGCATTGGAAAGTAAAACATCTTTGAAATCGTTGATATTCAATGAAAAACATGCGGTAAGTATATAACAAAAATAAATATAAACAATCCCCAGCACATTAACGATTACACCAATATCATAATTTTGTTGTACACTTCTCTGTTTCTTCTTTTAGCGTTTACCTTCCATGCAAGCAGTTCTAACACGATACTTTGATAATAAAGGAGCCATTGACGAAGCAATCGAAAAATCTCAAATTCTTCAAGACAATCCACGTCTGTGTCCTATTTTGTGTAAAGTTCTTGTAACAGAGCTGCTGTTGGGATTGAAAAAGTTAAACGGAGAATCGAAACCGGTACAGACAGTACGTGCATACCAAGATCGTTTAGCCGAAGCATTGGGCGTTGATACAATCGAAACTAACAAATCGGAATATAAAAAAGGCAAGCAGCACATTATAATTCATTTTTGTCTGTTGTCTGTTTGAAAGGGGCATTGGAAATGGGTAAAAATAAGTTAAACGTTAAGAAGGCGGCTAAAGAACATGCTGATGATGATAATCAGGAATTGACGACCCAACATCCGGAGGTTACGCCGACAATTGAAATTGATAACGGAAGTACAAATGCCTTCCTATGGCTGTTGGCATTTTCCGTGTTGATGTTCACCTTTCCATTTGTGACATTTTATGGTGTTCGTTCCTGGTTGCAGGAATCATTTGACTTTGATACATTCCAAACGAACTGTTTTTCAGTTTTAGCTTCTGTATTGGTGGTTAATTTCATACTATGTTTGTATGTGTTTAAAGCTTTTACCGAAAAGACTACACCCATCCCGGGCAACAATAGTTCTGATGGCGGCGCGGCACCAATTGAAAACAAGAAAACTAATTAAAGTGCGTGCCAGTCATCTCTGGAATGAGCAGAGTTTTACTCGGCCATAGACTGCTAACATAGCTCCCCGCAACCCCACCCATACTGTACAGCAGTAGGATATGCTAGAAGAACGACTAAATTTTACTATTCAAAGTATTCCCTTTTTTAAAAATATGTATTTTTATAAGTACGATTATTGTATTGTATTCATTAAAAAATTGTAAATAAAGTTTCAGCTCATTTCTCATTAAAATGTTTTCTTTTTTATTTCTGTATAGATCAAAAACCTCGTTATGTACGCATTAACAGAAACTTGCTCAGCATTGAAGAGGCCCATGAGTTTTTGGCCAGCGAAGAATGGCGTAAAAAAGAATATCCACCATTTGAAAATTATGATGATTTCTTGAAGGCCATAAAGGAACTACAGGAAGATGAATATATGATCGATATGCACATTGATGATTTGTTAATATTTCATCCGAAACAGAAGCACTATTGGGCCAATCATAGTTATGCACGAGACAATTATTTTATGCTACAAGATAAGGTGGGTAAGATTTTTTGGGATTCATTCTCAGGGCAGTACAAAAAATACTTCTTTCTTAAATCATGAAAGCCTAAGATCTTGGGGGCTTTTAAAAAAAGGACCTACATTGCAAATTACCTTCCACCTGGAGGATTTTTTTCTTCTATTCCATAATTCTAGAATATAAATACAAATACTGAAAAATAATATTTGTAATACATATCCATTTTAGGGCACCGCTTTGGTTGCAGAACTCCTTAGTCCGCCGGCCGGTTCCACAGTTTTGGATATGTGTGCTGCACCGGGCATGAAAACCATACACGTTAGCAATGTTATGAACAATCAAGGTACTATCTATTCCGTTGAACTGAATTCCGAACGTTATAAAACCCTCTGCCGCATGACAGAAAAAGCTGGTTGCAAAATTGTTACGCCCATCAATGCTGATGCTCTTACAATTACACCCGAAAAATGTCCCGGTGTTGAATATATTCTTGTTGATCCATCATGTTCCGGTTCGGGTATGCAAAATCGTATATCTGTACACTCGGAAGAAAAAGATCCGGCACGTTTGAGACGACTGGCTGGTTTACAAATAACAATGTTATCACATGCCATGTCGGCATTTCCCGATGTTAAACGTATTGCCTATTCAACATGTTCCCTGTACGAGGAGGAAAATGAGCAGGTCGTACAGAGATGTTTGCAATTGAATCCGTCGTTTAAATTATTGAGTGCCAAAAAATCATTACGTAATAAATGGCGTAATGTCGGCAGTCAGGAATATAAGAAAATTGGCAAAAATTGTCTATACACTCGACCCGATTCGGATATGACAGATGGACTATTTATAGCTATATTTGAAGCAATTAAAACGAAAGATAATGAATAAACAGGTTTTTTGTTGCAAATTTGTAATAAATTGTTTTTTTACTTAGCTAGCTTTTGACATTTCTTCCATAAGCCGAACATAAAAAAGAATGTTCTGGCGCGTCGGTATGTAACATGTGCCAAAATGTTCTATTCCACTTGATCTTTCCAGCTAATTCATGGCCTTCCCCTTCTGCGTGAGACATCAGTTGGCTCGCTTTTATGTGCCTTTTGTGCCGGGGCATCATCATCGATTTTCATAACATGACCTAGCCAACGTAGTCGTTGCAGCTCGATACGTCTGGCAATGCCAATGTCCGAGAATAAATGGAATAACTCATGGTTCATTCGACGGTAATATTCACCCTCAACGTAGATCGGCTCATAGATCTTACGGAGAAATTTTCTCTCAATCACTCCAAGAACTGCCTCATCTGCTTGCGCAAGTTCCCATGCTACACATCCATATAACAGCACGGATAATATCGACGGCGATATACACCCTCAACACAGATCGGTCCATAGACCATAGTGGCACACAAAACTATTCTATCCTTCTCGGAATTTCAGAACTGATGCCATTTATTTTATTTATGGCGGTACCGAGGTATATAATATCGTTCACTACATCGAAGCTATAGTTCTCATGTTCCAGAGTGCCATTTCGGTTCACCTTGCCTCTCGTATGACCTTTTCCAGCAGTCACTGTCAACTTGTCTAAATCCTCATTCTGTATTAAAGAGCTCCGAGATGTCCTTTCCTACTTTAAGTGCTGACCTTGTACCAGATAAATATATACTGCATGGCAGTATTAATTTTGCAGGAGTGCCGGACGCAGACATGGCTTTAAACACCACTGAACGGATAAGGCTGTCGAATGAGGCTTTATAATCGACGAATAGGTGGAATGTGTCAATGTATTTTTTTCGTGGGTATTCTCCAGGATTTGGTGCCGAGTGAAAATCTGGTCATTGGTTGATTTGCCAGAGATGCTGAGGTTCCAATCATTGGGCATGCATTCCTCTAGCCAAATTGTACTAATCATGTTCCTAATCAGCATCTGACCCCACCAGTCTTGAATAGTTCAGCTGGTAACCCATCGGCACCTGCTGCTTTATTATTCTTCAGCCGATTGATTGTTATTCTGACCTCATCTTGGCTATTCCGTTATCTCTTCTAAGTTCTGGGGTATCTTCTTCACCGCCACTACTATTTGATACTAGAAGCATTTCAAAATGCTCCTGCCAGATCCATCGTTTATTTTAGCGGCTTAATCAGGTAAGTGCAAAGAAAATTGACATTATTGTAAAATGTCCTCTTGGATTTGAGACCAATTCAATATGAAGATCTCGGAACACTTCGTTATGAAGACTTCTTCGTTAAGAATAGCTCTTGGTCCTTGATATTAAGACTACTTAGTTTTGGATATGAATAAGCCTTTGTCTTCGTATTGTTCTTTAATGAAAAGGCATCTTGGGATTCGATAAGGAGATCTTTGATATCCTACCTGTCTTCCCTATTAAGACCTTTTGGGCCTACTCTGTGTAGATCTATTGGGTCATCTCTGTGTAGAATCTATTGGATCTTCTCTGTGAAGTCCTAATGGGTATTTACTATGATCTCTTGGTCTACTCTGTGAAGAGCTCTTGGTCCTCTCCTTAAGGATGACTAGGTCTTTCCTGTAAAGACCTCTATGTCTTATCTGTGAAGACCTCTAGGTATTTCCTATGACGACCTTTATAAAGTACTATTGAACCTTCCCTGTGAAGATCTATTGGATCTTTTTTGGGGTCTTCATTATGAAGACCTTTTGGGTCTTTTTCTCTGTGAATACCTTTCGTTCATGTCTGTGTTATATCGTTGGACCTCTCTCTCTCTCCCTGGATGCATCGACAACATCCTGTTGTGACGATGTACAGCTGAGACCAATGCCTCCTCATGTAAATGGTCCATGGCTTGCACTCAAAAATTTTCAGGTAGTTTGTGGTCGGAATTAGTGAACCATTGACCATGATATGTTCAGAGGGAGCTTCATTGCAGATGTCCTTGTAGTGAACAGAGTGGCTGTGGATCTTCTTATTTAACATATTTATCAGATGGAAGAAATACTAAATCTGCTATATAGACATTTAACCTTTCAGAAATGTCATGTATAATGGGAACTGACGCCATGATCGTACAATCATTCGCATATATTACGATCTCTATGCCGTCCAGTGGTTGTGTTCAGAAAGGTAGAGGTTAAACAGTTCCGGAGATATGACCCCACTTTTGTATATTTTGTTGTTGCAATTAATTTCCCAATTAAAATAAAAGAAATAAACTAAAATTTTCAGATTAACTTTTTTGGAATAAATTTATTTAGATCATAAAACATAATTGTATTAAAAAATGTAGTTAAAAAGTGTTTATTTTTTTAGAAGAGTTCGATTATTTCTGATTTTTGAATTGTAATGAGAAGATTACACATCGATATAACATACATATTTCAATATGTTAATATGAGTGTGGGATGATATTTATAAAAATTAAAAATATATATTCTTTACTCTCATATTGAATAAGCGAATACGATAAGATAAATAAATTAAAAAGACAATTATGAAACGCAAGTTTCAATACAAATTAAATAAAAAAAATCAAAATTACTTCTTTTTTTTAAATACGATAAATGTTTTTTTTTAGTTAAACAATTTTAAATGAATTACGAGATATTAAAATGAATATGTCAATTACTTTAAAATATTACGAGAAAAAAACATTGTGTAATAAACAAAACATCATTAGAAGATTATAACTATTTGAAATGATTATTTTTTTTTTTTTGAATACACATAAAAAACACTTGAAAATCTAAATAAATTAATGAAAATTTTATATATATTGAAATCGATATCTCCAGCATTTGATCAACAAACGGGAGAGAGGAGTTATTTGAAAATTGTAATTATATGAGAGATAAATAAAATTCAGAATTAATTAATTTATGAAATGATGTTATTATAAATTTGAATTATTTGATTGAGTTTCGATAATGCGAATATACATTGTAAGTTAATGTAAATTTTGAGTTTCAAACGCATTTCAAATCAACTTATTTACTAAATAAATAGGATAGATAATAAATCTAACGATTGCGCATCAAGCGCTCTATTAAATTCTTCATGTATGGTGTATAATGTTTTCAAAACATTTTCGTTTATTTCCCAGCCATAATTAACTGGGATAGTTGGTGTGTAACGAGAATTTATCAATTTTTCTTTTGATAATATTCTGTTGTTGTTGTCTTAAAACAATGATGATAAAATCAATTCGATATTGATTTAACTCACCACCTTCTCCTTCATTTCATTTGATGATTGAATTGAGAATTTGTTTTTATTTAAACCTTCATTTGTTGTTTGTAATAGGTTCCTTTGGATAGACGAAACGATTCCGCATTAACGGCATCTTCCATTGTAATGATGGGTTTTTGTGGGCAATACTTGACAGTATGTGCCTTATCGCCGGATGCTTTGCAAATTGGACAAATATAAGTTCTTAATTTTGGGCAAAGAACACGGCCCATTGAGTCACGCACGGCGTGAGATTTGACAACAGCGTCTGGTTCATTGTTGTTTTCGCAGAAAACACAATGTTTTGCCGATGACTGGAAAATGGGAAAAATGGAAATTATTTATAGTATGTTGTATTTCAAATAAAAAATCTTATAATCTTAACGAATTAAAAAAAAAAAACACAACATACATCATTCTAGACTACTAACCTACCTAGCGTCGTTTTCACGACAGAGGGGGGTCTACGATCCGAAACGACACGAGTCTTACTCGGTCATCGTCTGTCATTTCATCCCATTGAGTAAAAGGGCAATAGGTCTGCTACAACAACAACTAACCTACCGTCTGGTGAAATGATATTGTTGTTGATTTCAATCTCCGAAAATATGGGCATATAAGCTGTCAGGATTTTTTCACCCTCTGACAAATTGGGCCTTCTCTGCGAAGACCAATTGGTCTTCTCTGTGAAGTCCAACGTATGATAATATGGGCGTCATTGTAAAGATTATCAGCCTTATTCTGGATACTCGATAGGGAGAAATCTCTTGGGTCATGAAATGACGTGAATTTGGTTGCGGATCTATGGTTAAAAGGAGAATAAAAGACCTCGTCTCCAGATTCACTTCAGTAGATGAGCGAATTGCTATAATCCTTATAAAAGCGAAATTCTTCTACATCAGTTTTATTTGCGCCCATGCTCCGACGGAAGACAAAGATGCAATTTTTTACGAGCGCCTAGAAATTGCATATGACCACTGTCCTGGCCATGACATTAAAATTCTGCTAGGAGATTTCAATGCAAAAATCGGAAGGGAAATTATTTTCGGTCCCCCAGAAAATACTTGGTAGTCAAGCATCTCAATACACACACAACATGTTGCCGAGGCTTACTCCTCTCAACTTACCCACCTGCTTGACGAAAGTACTTCTTTTCCCGATAATAGTATAGAAGCACAATGGCAAAGAATTTCCCACTCCGTACAAACTGCAGCAATAGCAACACTTGGGTACAAAAGCCACATTCAAGAAACCCATGGTACGATCAGGAGTGTCGTAATGCTACTGATGTGAAAAACGTAGCGTATAGGGCAAAACCCTGCAGACAGTAGCAACACGTAATGCGATGTAGAAATATCAGGAGAAAAGGAGAGAGGAGAAAAGTATTTTCAGAAAAAAGAAGAAAGAACAAGAAAAACGTGCACGTGAGCAAATCGAGATGTACAGGAGTCAGCATGAGGTCCGAAGGCTTTGGTGCTGGCCAGGAGCAAGCACCAGCTGATTGGTACAATGTGGCTAGAGGAATACATCCCCAATGATTGGTACCTCAGGATTGGAAAAAGGAAACAAGACGATATGTGCCAACTATAGAGGAATAACTCTCCTTCCCATCGCAAATAAAGTGCTATCCAGTGTGCTGTGTGAACGACTGAAGTCAATGGTCAATGACATTATTGGACCATACCAATGCGGCTTCAGACCTGGCAAATCCACCAGATTATCACTCTGGCCAAATCCTGGAAAAGACCCACGAAAAACACATCGCCACATACCATCTATTCGTCGACTATAAAGCCGCATTTGACACCCTATCCTACTGATGGTTCACACAGAAGGGGAAGGCCACGAATTAGATGGAAAGACCAAGTAGAAGACGTCTTGGAACGTAGTCTTTCACAAGACCGGGCACAACCGTTCTGTAACAAGCCAGCAAAGTAAAGGACTTTCCGATTTGAATCAAACTTTGCACAACCTATTATCATTACCCAACCTAGATCTAGTCCATTGGTCCACACCATCTGGTACCTTGCCTTAGTAAATTTAAAAAAAAAAAGTCATGAGAACATAAAAGGGTCCCAACAGAATTTCGCAGGGCCATATCTCCGGAAATACCGTTGTAATCAGAAAACTAATAGTCTAAGCGGATTTCTAGCAATAAAAAAATAATGTAAAAGGTAATTTTTTGATTGATAAATTAATACGGTTGTCTAAAAAAATTTACACATGAGAGAAGTTTAGTATTCAAAATTCAGTATCCACGGTGGATTTAATTAACAAATATGGATTTGATAAAACACATGATTTAATCATGTTTTTGGAGAAAATAGAATTAAACCTGTAAAACCTTTCAATGTGCATGGCGATATAGCGGTCAAATAACCTTCGGAGTATACTCGACAACATTCCGAGGACAACTTTAAATACAAAACAAAAAGAATTAATAAAAGATCTCCTGCAATATGGTCCTTGTAATCATTATCAAAATTGAATTTTAATGTTCTGATAAACTTATAACATGTTCTAATTAGATATTTTAGGTTCTCCTATTCTGATTGATAAAATCATTTTACTTACATATTTCTCATTCTTCGGTCCATTGTAACGCTTTTGCATTTTCTTATTTTGATTACAGTTGTAATCAATGTTGACGGCGGCAGCTGCAGCGGCAGCCGCTGCTGTAACGGCCGCTTGTGAATGTTGCTGCATATGGGCCGGTAGAATTTTCCAAAAATTATGATTGAAACTCATGTTGATGTTATGTTGCTGCAATTGTTGTGGTGTCAAGGCAGCAACATTGGGATTTGTGGTGGTAGGGGATGTTGGATTGGTACCATTTTGCTGCTGCTGTTGCTGATGATGAACAGCTGCTGTCAAGAGGCTAGGATTGTTAATGGCTCCTCCAGCAACAATATTATTTCCCGATGTTGCTGCTGCTGCAGCAGCGGCAGCTGCCGCATTAGACAAATGTAAACCCAAATGATAACGATTAAGTTCATCACAAACGTAACCATTACAGGCAAAGTCATTCATTACATCATCGACTGGAGATTTTGGTAATTGTTGTACATCAACACCGCCAGCAGATGGATCTAAAAATAGTTGCAAAAAAAAAATATAGACAAGAAAAATAAAATAATATTAAAACCTAATCTCTCGCCAAAAGTCAAAATTAAATTAAAAAATTAAATAATAACCTTTTTCATTTGAATAGGCGGATAACATAGCAAACATTTGCAATGATTTACAAATTTCATCCTGTTGCTGCTGTTGTGACATATTCTCATTATTACCAATGACAGTGCCTATTGGTGGTTGTGGTTGTTGCTGCTGTTGTCCATCATTAGAATGATTAGCAATGGCAGCAGATGCTGCCAATTGTTGTTGTTGCTTATGGTAAGCTGCTAATAACTGTTGTTGTTGCAAGGCATAAAGAGATGCAGCCAAATCCGGTGTCATCATTCCCCCACCATTCTCGAATTCTGGCGAGGATGACGACGAACTCGACATGCTGGGTGTTGGAGACAATGATGATACTCCCGATGAGGTTGTACCATCGGTCATGGAAGCCATAGATGGCGTGGGAGATATACACAATTTATTGCATGCATCCAAGTACATTTCTTGGAAACATTTCATGTGTAGGCAATCCAATCCAAGCATATTATTTCCCAGCATTTCGGGTTGTTGCTAATAATTAAAAAATAAAATAAAAACCAAATTCGCATTCAATTAAATATTCCAACATAACTGTTCATGAATTAACTAACATCAACAACAATAAAGACAAGTTCCATCATATCATGCTTACCTTTTTTGACTCGGGACTGCTACGGTACATGTCGTTATTTTGCATTAAAATTCTACGAACTTTAAAAGAATTCCAAGAACAAAATCTCCGTTACTTTTCAGTACTCCTCTTTCTGTTTTACAACAATTCCAATTATATCTTTTTTATATTTTTGAGCAACAACAATTGAAATTTAATTTAAATGAATTCAAAATGATTTTTACAAATTTAATAGTTTTTTTTGGGTTTTTGCTAAATTCTAATCAATTTTTTGGGGGATTGGAATTATAGCCCCTTTTTATGAATTCAGCGCAGTTCTAATTTATATTTTCTATAATCCAAATTATCACCGTGCGCTCGTCTCGTTTGCAAAGTAATCCCGGACTGATCAAAATTTATTGAAATTCCATTCAAATGGGAAATTATAACTGCACTTGTAGACAGTGTTGACAATTTGGCGTATTTTCCAGTTGCATGTGGCGATTTAAAATATCCCTAAATCATTGAAATGAAGTTTTTTTCAAACAGCTATAATATCATTAGGGGTATTCAATGTAAGTACTGTAGCGGTTTAAATCAATGATGGGCAAAATTTCTCTTAAAAAATAATTAAGTCTGCTTTTCCACAGGCAAATTTTTATTTGGCAAATACTGAGTTTGTAAGCGAGAGGGGTGCGAGGAAGAAAAACAAAACTTTGCCTGTTCAGAATTTGCGGTACAGGCAATAGTCAGGCTACTCTTGTGAATAGTCAGGCGGCTCTTAAAGCCATCAAATCCTGTTATATAAAATCTGAGGTTATCATCGAGTGTAGAGCAGTTTTAGAAACACACACTTACAGTTATCGGCTGTGTTGGGTACCACGACACCGTGACATCATGGATAATGAATAAGCAGACCAATTAGCTAGACGATAATCTCAATCTACAGATCTAGAAATCGATTGCGCCAATCAAACTACCCATCTGTCATCTCTTTTGGAACTTTGAGGCGTTCTTTGACGAACGAGCCAATGAATCTGCAATCTGTCAAGATCTATGTGACCGACTCTGTCAACCAAGAGGACAAACACACTGTTGAACCTGAGCAAAGCTGAAATTAGAGTAATGACAGGAGTCATTTCAATATCAGGGCCTTTACTAGTAAATGGGATCTTGATGCAATAGATTACTCTAGACTCTGCGTTGACGGGGAGGAGACGGAAACAATTGAGCATCTTCTGTGTCACTGTCCAATTCTGGCTTACAAGCGGCAAAGACTAGTGGGTGCTCACTTTCCACCGTCCCTAACTTCGTTCTCAAATATGGAACCTGCTTTAATCTACAACATCATTAGAAACCTAGTAGGGAGACTTTCTAGAATCCAAAAACCCGAGCCCAAAGTACCAAAAATTGTGACTGTTGCGTACCGTTTTTAGACTACCATACAAGTATACCAATATTGCTTATATTTCTACAGGGCATAATTACACAAGGTATTCTCATAATTTTAGTTTTGACTACATTCAAAATGTAAATGAAAATATCCTCCTTCGAAATGTACTCATATCCAGGGCTGCCATATTTGCCGATTTATCGGCATTTTGACGATTTTTCACTCTAAAAATGGAAAATGCCGATTTTCCGATTTTTGCCTCAGAATTTCCGATATTTCAACGGCGTTACCATACAAACATATAAAATTGGCAGCTTTACATCATTATAACTATCGGCGACTCGCCGCAGCCGTTTTCAATGGCTTAGATATCTGCATTTTTTGTCAGCATTGCATCGAATAAGGCAAAATTAAAAATAAACGAATAAAAAGTGCGCACACGTATCAAATTGGTGGTGTATTCTATAAAGTTAATTTATTTAATTATAAATATGGATAAATACCTGACAAAACGAAAAGGTATTTACGGGAACAGACCATAGTTCCCGTACTGCAAGAATCTACTATTTTTTACTCCGAGTAGATTTTTGCAGTACGGGAACAGACCAATAGTGTCTAAGATACATGTCATGGTACAATTATAAAAGGTAACAGCAAATCCCAGCTGATTTGATTCCAGCGTAATACTAGTGTCAATATAAATTTGACAAATTATGTTTTTAAAAATCACCCAACAGGAAAATTGGGAACGCATACAATTTGAAATTGTTCTTTATTAAATGTGCTCCCGTATTCAATTTACTCAATCTGCCTGCTGGGAAAGTTTGAAGAAGCAAATCTTTCTTGAAGGAATTACTCGCTATTCCCAGCATTGTCATATGTGTTACACATATATATGGCAATGGCTCAATTAAAGGAAAGATTTTCATTCATGTTTTTCAATTTTTATTTTGAGGATTCGAAAATATTCCATTTTCAAAATAAAAATAATTTGATGATAATTTGTTTGTTTGTTTGCATTTTTCTGTCAAATGAGTTGACACTAGTAGAACTTACAACAACAAATTTCCATGTGGTTGTTGTATCGTTTTTTGTACAACAGCACTTGCTGTTACCTTTTATTATTATACCATGGATACATGTGTTGATTTGTTGATTTTTCATAGAAAACAACACAGACGAGGAAAATCGTTGTGCATCAAGTGTCCAGCAGGAACAACACACATGACGTAAGCAGAAATCACAATGGATTGACTCTGATACGGAGTGTTGGGCAGAAATGAGGAACAATTTTTTCTTTGGTAAATTGTGCAACGTGCAGTTGAAAGCTAGTTCGGGAAAATGCGACTTACTGGGCCATTCAAAAACAAAAAACATTTAACCAAAAAAATATGAATTTATTTATAAATTATATGCTGCCGATTTTTTGCCGATTTTTAAAAATACAAATGCCGATTATGCCGATTTTTTTCTGAAAAATTGACGATTTTTCATGAAATTTAACTGGCAGCACTGCTCATATCATGTGTTCAGTTTTCTTTTTTGGTTTTCAGAATTTTGTATTTTCCCTACAATTTAATTTCCCATTTTTCACTAAAAATATTGATTTAACCCAAAACTCTATAATGTGGGTAACTCTACTGCCGTCAATCGCCAACGCTTTGATTTAGCTCAACACCCTTATCTTATGCTGCTGTCATTTTTTCTAATCAGATGTTAGCAGTAGTCTGACAGCCAAATGACAACTAAACAGGCATGATTTACCAAGATACACTCTCCTGAGCGAATAAACCGATAAATTACATAAATACATCATATTATAAGTGAATAAAACCGGAAAACTAACAGAAAACTTATATTAAAATACACAATTAATATAAATTTATAAAATGGTGAGTAATAAATATATGATTTGTATGTGAAAAACATTAAAAAATAAATATATTATGTGTTAACAATACGAAATATATTTATGAACAGTCGGACATCATAGTTCATGGCCAGCAATAGTAATGAAGAATGTGCTTTTTTCTTTCTTCATTTCAGTACAAATTTGTGGCTATATCGAGAAGTGGCAATGCTGTTTTGGTCGGCAACAAATGTTTGCAGGTGCTGCAAAATCAGGTAAGGACTAGTTGAAGTACATTTAATAGATCGGCATTGGAAACATGATGAGGGACACCTGTTAGAACCCATGGAAAATTCCAATGGGAGGGTTTTCTTTGCAGTAATTATCCTTTTTGATCATTATTCCACTTTTATCTTAGCGCTGGTATTCTCAACCCGGCCGAAGACCTGGATTCTTATCGCAATTCATTGACAATATCAAAAATGAAATGGACAAGAACAAGGAAATGAAAGAAAGCATTAAGAAGTTCCGTGAGGAGGCCCAAAAGTTGGAACAGTCCGAAGCCTTACAGTCGGCCCGACAAAAGTTCAATATCGTTGAATCGGAAACTCAGAAAACATCGAGCATACTCAAGGATCAATTGGGAAACATCAAGGAAAAGGTTTCCGATGTACTCGATGAAGCTGTGAAAACGGAAATCGGTCAGAAGGCATCAAAAATTGGCGAAGAACTATCACAGAAGGCAAAAACTGCCAAAGAAACCATATCAGAAAAGGGTGAAAAAATCGGACAGACTACAGCCTTCCAGGCTATATCGGATACAACGAAAATGATTAAACAAGAAATGGATGCCCAAAGCATTAATTCCCGTGTATATAGATCTCCAGCTCGTCTACGTAAACGTAAAGAAGTCGATTTGGCTAACGATGAACGTGTTGTCGAGCCCAACATGGAAGCTATGGGTATGGAATTGCACAAAGATTCGAAATTCTATCAATCCTGGGAGAATTTCAAAAACAATAACGCCTATGTGAACAAGGTGCTCGATTGGAAGATGAAATATGAGGAGTCGGAAAATCCCGTTATTCGTGCATCCAGACTTTTGACCGACAAAGTTTCCGATGTAATGGGTGGCCTATTCTCGAAAACTGAACTTTCCGAAACACTGACGGAACTGTGTAAAATCGATCCCAACTTCGATCAAAAACAATTTTTGAAAGATTGTGAAACTGACATCATACCAAATATCCTCGAGGCTATGGTACGTGGTGATTTGGAAATCTTAAAAGACTGGTGCTTTGAAAGTACCTTCAATATCATTTCCACGCCAATAAGTCAAGCAATAAAGGCTGGTTTATATTTGGATTCAAAAATTTTGGATATTGAAAATATCGACTTGGCAATGGGCAAAGTTATGGATCAAGGTCCGGTACTCATTGTTACCTTCCAGGCTCAACAGATTATGTGTGTGCGAGAGCGCAGTTCCAATAAAGTTGTTGAAGGTGATCCCGAAAAAGTGATGCGTGTAAATTATGTTTGGGTATTGTGTCGGGATCCCAATGAATTGAATCCCAAAGCTGCCTGGAGGCTAATGGAATTATCGGCAAATAGTCAAGAACAATTTGTATAAAAGTGAAATTAGTCAGCAATCCATTGTTATGTTTTGTTTTTCTTTCAAGCATAAAAATCCTATAACTTAGCTATTAAGTTACTCTATATACATTTAGATACGTGTACATGTAGACACCGTGACATTTCCGGGGAATTTAACGAAAAAAGAGATGTCTTAGTTAATGAAATTTTGTTCGATCCGATAATTACCTTACCACGCCAGACAGACAGACATACCTATTTTAAAATTTATTTTTTTTATTCTTAAGAAATCGTACAAATTTTAACTTAGCCTCTGTGATTTTCTTTGGAATATGAAATAAATTTTCAAATATGTATGCTAGTTATATCTCAGTTTTATTTTTTTATGTTATTTCCGATTAATCATAAGTTGTGATGAACAGAAGAACTTACTCATTGCTCGATTTTTAATTTTTCATTTCTTCGATGCAGTATAAGTAATTTTTAGATTTTTTTTAATAAAATGGTAAATTTTACATTAATGAAAATGTGTAAATATTATGACTGCAACAAATTTCAACATTTGTTTATTTCTTTTTTATTTTAGGAAAACACGCGCACCTATATTAAGAATTTATCTTTTAAATAAGCAAATTTTCACTATGTGGCTTTAAAAGATGAATAGAATGTATATATAGAGTGAGTGATGTGTTGAAAATATTGATTTATTTTGTATTTATTATAATAAATAAAAATGAAACCAAAAAATATATTTTACAAAATGTTTTGTTTGTTTTTTTTCCTAAAATTGAGGTAGGCCAAGAAATACATCTTGCAATAAAGACATATTCGATCGAGTTCATTTTCATGTGGCACCAAAACTAATTCCAAATTGCACGACTCGAACTCTAGAGGTTAACCCAAATCTTAATTTTACCAAATTTAGCACACCTTAATAAAAAAATCCAACAACAATCATGTTTCCCAATTTCAGGATTCCTTGCCGATTGCTTCACCCAAATATAATTGTACCAAATTTAGTACCAATTAGAACACATTAGTATGAATTTCCAAAACATTCTGCATTTCCCAATCCTACACCCAACCCAACAGTGATTCTAACTTCAAATTTCAAGATTCGATATCAATCTGTCTATCCAAATTTACATTTGGTACCAATTAGTACACATTAGTACAATTTTTCAAAACTTCCGATATAGCTCACACCACATTTGGTACACATTGGTACAATTTTCCAGCTCTATCGGTCTACCCAAATTTACATTTGGTACCAATTAGTACACATTAGCAAATTTTTCCAATTCTTCCTATATAGCTCACACCACATTTGGTACCAATTAGTACAATTTTCCAAAACTTCCTATACAGCTCAATTCTACACCCCAACAGTGATCCTAACTCCAAATATCAAGATTCCAGCTCTATCGGTTTACCCAAATCCGAATTTGGTACCATTTAGTACACATTGCCCAATCCTACAACACCCCAACAGTGACCCTAACTCCAAATTTGAGGATTCCAGCTCTATCAGTTCACCCATAATTCAAATTGTACCAAATTTAGTACCATTTTATACGCATAAGTACGAATTCACATAACTACGTACATACCTCAATTCTAGACTCCAACATTTTTACTATTCCAGCTCTAAATCCAAATTTTATTATATTTAGTACCATTTAGTACCCATAAGTAAAAAATTCCAATACTACATCCTCACCCTCATCCTACTCCAACAATAATCTTATTTCCAAATTTCAGTATTCCAGCTCTATCGGTTCACCTAAATCCAAATTGTACCAAATTTAGTACACATTAGTAGAAAACTTCCTATATACCCGAATCCTACACCCCAACATTGATCCTAACTCCAAACTTCATGCTAAATTTCCCAATCTACCAAAATACCTCAATTCGACAATGCTGCAGTAATCTTATTTCCAAATTTCATTGTTCCAGTTCTATCGGTTCCTTCAAATCCAAATTGTACTAAATATGATACCATTTCGTGCATACAGTTACAAATCTCCAAAACTACCTACACATCGCTATCCTACGGTAATGTTAATTTCCTTTGTAACATCTATTCTACACTCCATCAGTTGCGTGTACCGCACATTCTGAACAGGCAAAGTTTTGTTTCACTTCCTCGCACCCCTCTCGCCAACAAACTCAGAATTTGCCAAATAAAAATTTTCCTTATGGAAAAGTCACTTTACTCCATTTATTAGTAGGTATAGAGTTTGTTTTATATTCTCTTTTTTGTGCATTCGTCGCAACAAAAACAATATATTTTTACAGCAAAAGAAAATAAAGGCTTATGATATTCTAGTCTCTATTTTCTGCAGTGGAGGTAAGTAGAATTAATTATCATTTTAAAAAAATAATTAATTACTAAGTCTTGATTTAGATTAGGCGAGTTTACTTGCGGCAAGTCTTTGTTTGTAGGAGAGAGGGGCAAGGGGTATAGAAATGAAAAAAATTGCTCGTACCGACAATTTTCTGGCAATTCGTTTTGTGTATTTCATATTTGTTGACATTTTATATATATTTAAATGTGAAAAAAAAACAACAAATAAAAGAATATTTTGGAAACCGAATTGCCTTGTATAGACGCATGGAGCAAGTTCAAAAGAGAACGATTAAAATTGCCGCAAGTAAACTCGCCTAATATAAATCAGGACTAATGCGATTTTTATGCTTGTGATGATCCTCGTCGACTTCCAATCGATATCGATTTCTAAAGCCCTGGTTTTTCTGTTGGTTGTTTTGATTCCCTCCTCGAAAAATGACATATCATGTGTTATCATTTCCAATTGACTAGCAACCAGTTTCCTATTACACCTTTTGTTTTAATGTCAATGCAAAATACTTGAAAACATTTTAATTTAATACAAGACAAAAATATAAAAAATAAAAAGAAGTAAATATAAATAAATTCACTTAACGATTTTAACAAATGGATATATGTGTATGTGAAATATCATCATCCAAAAAAAAAAATATTAAGAAGAATGGCCGCTCCATAGCAGGAAGATGAATTAAACAACAAAAGCAAGCGAGCGAACAGCAACAGCAATAACGACAAAAAATACCATTTTTTATTTCCATTTTCCCACGCTCATGGGAAATTTCTCACGAGTTGTTGTTGTAACCGCGTGAGAAAATTCCCTTGGCTGCACGCCGAATGCAGCGCAGCCTGCAGTCGGCACACATATGGCAACACTTTATGAGATTTTTTCTTCATCGTTGTCGTCGTCGTTTCGTTCGTGTGTGTCTGCTAACAAATTTATAAGTTGTGCTCCGCATTTTTTGGTTTTTATTCTATTTTGTTAATAATTTTTTACAAAAAATTAACGCAAAACGAACGTTAAATATTGTGTGCATGTAAGAATATACAAATTTTATTGAAAATATCACAAAATAAGTATGAAAAACATGTTGCGATAATTGGTGATTAGAAAGAAGACGTGAAAAAATTGTATGTTCTCTGCTGCTGCTTCTTCTTCTTCGTCTATGTTAAAAACTCGTACGCGACTTCATGCTTTTATTTTTTTGTGTTGTGTTGTTGTTGCTGCTAATGTATTTCGTGTACATATGCCCGTGGTGTGGTGTTTGTTTGTGTGTGCGTGAAAAAGAGATGTTTCTGTGCATGTGTGTCTACATCAGAAATGTGTTGTGTTAAAAACGACAAAAAATAAAATAAGAAAATAATTAACAAAAAATAAAATTGGATTAAAATTCCATGTAAAGAAAAAATAACAAAAACAATCTTTCCGATGAATTTCCGTGCAAAATGCCAAACAAATAATAATTTATTGCCAAACACAAACTAAACAAAAAAAAAAAATAGTTGGGAAAAACTGTAAGGAAAGAAAAAAAAACGTTGACGTTTCTTTTCCTGCTGAGTGTGTGTGTGGTTGGTTGGATGGTTGAAGAAAACTCCAAAGAGAAGAACCACCAAAATCAGTGAGTGTTAGTTCTCTCCTATTTTTCTACATTTCTTGAAATCATTTAATAAATCATATTGTACTCCTCCCACCTCTCTTGCTGAGATGAAGTAGTCATAAAACAAATTTTGGAACATTTTAGAGTTGTTTCAAAATTAATTAAAAAAAAAAACAAAAACAAATTCGTTCAATATTGAGAAAAAAAGATTGGGCTTATTGTCATCAAAACCGTTACTATATGTTTCATACATTCTTCCCTCTTCTGTTGTTGTTTGTCTGTCTCATATGTCAGTTTGTCCGTCCTATGCCGTGTTCACATTTTCCCTCTTTAAAGTAATTAGACAGGAAATCCATAACAACAACAAAAACAACACAACCGTCAGAGCAGCCCTGCCGACGAGTATTACCAGCAGCAGCACCAGCAAAATAGACTTTTCAATTGTACACCAACAACTTTTTCCTCACAGAGATATTTGCTGTTGTTGTTGTCTTGTTGGTTGGTTGACTCGCTGGCTGGCTGACTGTCTGAATGGCAGTCTGTTTGTCAGCCGTGTTAAGGCGGAAGGAAGAAGAAGGGGTGCTTATTGCATTTGTCGCTCGTTCGTTCGCTCGCTTATTCGTGCTCCCATTGTGTTTTTCCTTTCTACATTATGGCTTTACACTACTTTATTTTGTTGTGTTGTGTTTGGTTGGTGTGCCTTCGTCGTTATTATTGCTGCTGCTGGTATTGTTGTTGTTGTCGGTTTTATGTGTTAACATTCAATTCAGTACTGTTAAGTGCAACTCTTCTTTCGATCGGTCGGTTGGTCGGTCCCTCTGGTGTTTCTCTTATTGATGTGTAAACTGTTGTGAGTGAGCATGGGTGTGTGTGTGTTTGTGTGCATCAAAGAGCCTGTGTGTTGTGTTTTTTATTCACTGCCACAAAAAATTCTTGATACGTTTTGCCACACTGCGGCACTGCCGCTGCATTTCATGTTGTTGGATCTCAATTTTCAACAATGATGATCGGTACATTTTTCCCCTTTGAGATGCAATAATACTAATGTGCTACCTTTGCAATTAATGGGAATAATAGAGAGTAGGATTTTTGGAACAACTCTAGTTTAGTAAAAACGATCAGATTTTTCTGAAATTTTTTCCAGAGGTAGGTATTTTTACCCTGATTATGGAGATATATTTTTTTCAGATATATTTGACCCGGAAGTTCGGGTACGGGTACCCGGTTATATCCGGTTCTACGGATGCGGTTATCTCAACCCCCTCTAAAAATCGAACTTGGGTCCATTATAGTCCCCCTCCAATCCTGACTCAAATTATAGACCACAATTTGCCCTTTCCAAAATGGTGCGACATGTGGCTTTCTTCTTTAGAAGAAAGTCTTCAATCTACACAAAAAAAAAATCTATTTAGAAGAAGTTTCTGTAAAAACGATCAGATTTACTGGAATTTTTTTCCAGGGGTAGGTTTTTTTACTCTAATTTTCGGGATATATTTTTCGTCCATATCTCGGGAACGATGGACTTCCCTATATTTTCGCGATCAGAGTGTAAAGACTTACCTGGACTTAAGTCGTCTATACAAAGGCGGATCGCTTTAAATATTAAATATAATGCAACATAGGCGGTGTTGGCCATAGGAGATTTGGAACAACTCCAGTTTGGTAAAAAGGATCAGATTTTTCTGAATTTTTTTCCTGAGGATATGTTTTCTTGGGGGACATATGTTAAGACTTACCTGGACTGAAGTTTAGACAAATGCGGATCGCTTTAAAATTTTTAATACCTATATTTTTATGTTGCATAGCCGGTGTTGGCCATAGGAGATTCGTAACAACTATAGTTTAGTCAAAAGGATCGGATTTTTCTGATTTTTTTCCAGACCTAGGTATTTTTACCCTTATTTTCGGCATATATCTTTTCTTGGGGGACGTAAGTCAAGACATACTTGGACTAAAGTCGTCTAGACGAAGGCGTATCGCTTTAAAAAATTTAATATATTTTTTATCCTAATTTTCGGGATATATTTTTACTTTGTAGACGTACCCGATTACCGGGTTATACCCTTTTATACGGATCCGATTAATACAAAATGGGTATCTGTCCATAGGAGAAAGTCTTAAATTCGAGGCCGAAGGGCGACCACAAATGGATTTTAATGTCATACCTTTGGATCCACAACAAAGGGAAATGTAGTGAAGAGTCATTTGAGTCAGGATTGGTGAGGGACTATAATAGACCCAAGTTTGAATTTTAGTGAGTTTTTCAAAAAAGGGTCCAAAACCCAGTTTTTCCCAAACGTTGAGATAACCCCTTCATATCTGGTATGACCGGTTACCCGGTCAAATAACCGGATATCCCCAAAATTTGGATAAAAAGGTCATGAAAAGGGCAAATTGTAGTCTATCATGTGAGTCAAGGTTGCTGATGGAGCTGATGGATTTTCATGAGCTTTGAAATTTGTATTAATCGGATCCGTAGAAACGTGTATAACCGGGTATCCGTACACGTACTTCCGGGTCAAATAGTCGGGTAACCGGATATCCCCAAAATTAGGATAAAAATACCTACCTCTGAAAAAAATTCCCAAAAAAAATCATCGACATATGCCTATTAGAGAAAGTTCCCGGGATCTTTTTGAATTATGTTTTTTTTTTTTTGAAAGATTCATATCTTCATCTAAGAATTGATGGAAAATTGGGCTATTGCTATATAAAGGTTGCCACCCCTTTGCGTCCTTTTTAATGCGTCATTGTGAAATCGAAATAATAACCAAAATTGTAACTAATTTTAGTAAAAAAAAATTCTAAAAACGGTGCTAGGTGCTAGATCGTTTTTAGGTGCTAAACGAGTTTGAAAAGTGCTAAATATAGCATTTAAAGTGCTAAATTTGCAACACGGCTTGGGGGCTGACATTTTGTACACCAATGCCATTTGTCAATCGTCAGGTCAAATTCTCAAAGAATTTTCCAATCAAATTGGCTGCAATTTAACTTTTATGTAATTCATATAAAGTAGAAGACGTCCTCGGAATTTGTGGGAGTATGTCATTTTTAGTCAAATAAATCCAACGATTTGAGATTTAGAGGAAGGATCACATTTAAATCAGATCGTGTGAAGTAAATTTTTATGATTTTAATCACGTAGTTTCTAGATGTAAAATTCTAAGAATAAAAACGTGAAAAGTGGCGTATTTTTATTAAAAACGTTATTTGTGACAAAGCGTTTACAAATCTCTATCTTTAATCAAATCTTTCAAATATATGTACACTTTTCCTAGTTAAAAAATCTAACTATTTGTCTTAGAAGTTTGGCTGCTTTGGATGGTATGCTAATTATGGGTTCGATACTGTTTTCACAGCCACTTTGCATAGATATTCTTCTTCTTTTTATTAATATTTTAATTTCAAAGCGTACAAAAATCTCTCTCTTTAAAAAATAATATTAAAAAAAGGATAAACCTATAAACAAATTTCCTCTTTAAAAAATCCAATTTTTTTTACTTAGCACTTTGGCTGCTTGAGATGGTATGCTAATTATGGTATCGCGATACTGTTTTCATAAAGTAAGTCAATTCTCATTATTAGCTAATGACAGCCACTTTGCATAGATCTTCCTCTTCTTCTTTTTAATAATATTTTAATTGCACTGCTAATTCTATTACAGCAAAAAAAAAACGACAAATAAAAAAATTGAACTAAATATGATGCTCCCAATAAATACTGCAGAAAGAAAAGTTTGTAGTAGTAATCCCCCTCCCCCACCAGATCAGTTCATTCACATCAAGAGAAGGGGAAACCAAAACACTGTTGAAAAGTTGTTTTGTTGTTGTTCTTTTTTATATTTGTAGTGGTGGTGTTATTTTATTTTTTTGGCTTGTGCCGTCGCTCTTGTCATTTGCTTTTATTCTTCTGATGTTGTTGTTGGTTTTTTAATATTGGTTACTTGTGTGTTTGCTCTTTCGCCATAGTTATTAAAGCTAAGCTTGCTACTACGAAGAGATTATTTGTTATGTAAAAAAAAACACTAAATAAATGTGTTTAACTAAAGAAGAAGAATAAAAAATTCACAAAGATTTTTTGTATTTGGTGCCAGCCAGCAAATGCAATGCAATATTTATGCATTTTACAAATGACACGACGAGTGCCGTCGAATGAGCTGCCTGTCAAATTGCTGAAACAGTGTTGTCAACATTCTGTAAAAAAATTAAAGGGAACAATGTATTAAATCAGTGATGCTCATAATACTTGCATTGACATTTGTATGTTACTCTCCTGCTATGCTATACTAACGGCAAATTTAAATTGAGAGAGAATATGTGTGGTTTGTTGTCACGAAAACGTAAAGGGTTGAGCAACACTGTATTAAATTATCATTGTTATTAGATGAGATTTATTTTGATACAAACGTTGCAATTTGGTATGTGGGTTAGCACCCGTGTTGCCAATTTAGCATTTTTAATGCTAGGTTTAGCACTTTTTAAATTCTTCGTTTAGTGATCTAGCACCTTGTTTAGCATTTTTTTCTGAAATTAGTTAAAATGTTGGTTATTATTTCGAATTCACGTTGACACATTAAAATGTCTCTAAGTTTCACGCTATGGACATGATTTTCCAATGTTAAAAAAAGGATCAGTACATCTGTAAAAATATAAAAAGTCTTAAAGTTCGGCTGGTGAGAACTTTTTATATCCTGGACCATTTTTTGAGTATATTTTAATATACTCCACATTGTATATTAAAATATTCTCAAGAAATGTTTGGGTACTCCATATGGTTACTATATCATATCCTGCTAGAACATTGTTTACTCGGTAAAATGAAAAAAGAGCTATGTAAAAATCGTGAACCTAATTGGGAAACTTTCTGGAAAGGAGTTTTTTATTCAAATTTTAGCCACTTCAGAGTATCGATAAGATTTTATATTTTTTGTCAAACTGTAAAATTGTTCTTTCTTTGAGGCTAAAATAGATAAAGTAGGCATTACTCTATTCATATTTTCATATTTTGCATTTTCCGAATGTTAGCTGTACTGTACAAATTGTTGCCAATTTTGATAAATTTTACAGATTTTCTTTAAAAATTTTAAACTGTAAATGATTTTATCGGTGATTAGCTTCCTTAATTTAACGAAAAATAGTAAAATCTATTAGATTCTTGCAGTACGGAAACAGACCAATACTACATTTAATCAAAAACGTTGTGTTGACAACATTGTCTGAAAAAACCCCACCATACTGTTATAGTTCAACTGCAGCATAACATTTGTATAGGACTCTTGTGAATAACAACATAAAATGGGAAGATAATATAAAACAAAACATTGAATGAGAGAGGTAGGTAAGCAGGCCTGCAGGCTCCCCATCAATTGTGCATCCATTACCAAATACATATATTCACATTCTCTTTTTGTTGCTTGCTCTCCACATTGCATAGAACAACATAAGCTGCTGACAGACGATAACAGCTAGCGAGCTAGCAAACATTCATTGAAGCCAACAACATTCAAGGCGGTTGCTTAATGTTAATGTTAACTCACTCACTCTTCTGTACAGAGTTGTGTGATGTGATGTGAGTGGTGAGCGAACAACGACGAACGAAACAACACAGACAAGTGGGAAAAACTACGACAAAAATAATATAAAGATTTATTATTTACTTGGTATAATTATTATGTTCTTTCTTAAATCAACCATTTTCCAAAGAATATGATGCAAGGAATGTGAAATATATATATTGAAGTGTGAAAAATTGAAAATGAAATAAAATGAATTGACAAATGAAATTAATGTGTAAATCCATTTCAAATGAAGATGAAAAGTGGTGGCTGGCCAAAGAGCATGATGGAACGAACAACAAATTGAAAAAGGAAAAAAGAATTGCAATGTAAATACAAACAGACACACACACACATGCGCGCATATTGATGAAAAAATACGGTCGCCGCCTGGCTGGCTATATGAAAATTAATTCAAGAATTGTAAAATATAAAATAATAATATTTTTTCTTTTGTTTGTGTATTTATTTAATATAATTTTTTTATTGTTTTATAGGAATAATTGCCTGACGTTTATTTGGCAAATGTGAAGAATATACCTCCATATAGCCGCAAAAAACAATCTTCATATTATTTGTGCCTGGGGATTGTTGCCACCGTTGTTGTCGTCGTCTTGAGTTTTATCACATGTATTTTGTTGCCGTATCGACGATGTCATGAAAATTTTGCAAAACGAAACTGCAAGCGCAACGGCAACGAATGACAACGTTACGGAAAAGGAAAAACTCCAACATCCGATTGTAGTTGAAAAGCGTAAAGCAAAAACGTTAAAGAATAAAATATTGCAAAATGTTGCCGAACAACAGCAGCAGCAGCAGCGGCAACAGCATCATCCGAGTGTCACAGCACCATCACCACCTGGGACCGTGTCATCAGCAATAGCAATGACAGATGAGCTGACATCAACAAAAACACCGTCACCACCAACTACAACAACAACAGGGGATTGTAATACTTCGTTAAAAAATTTAGAAGACAAAGATTCCGATGCTATTAGCAGTAACAATTCGAACAGGAGTACTAGCAATACTACAACAGCAACAAATAGTAGCAACAGTGATTTAATAATTGCCGAAGCAGCAAAAATTCTATTAAAGAATGGCTTAAATGGTACCAATGCCGCTGCAGCTGCTGCTGTTGCCACAGCCACTGCAACCCTTCTAACTGCGGCAGCTAATTTTCAGCTGCCACAGCAACAACAGCAGCAAAATCTAGAGTCCTCAACATCATCTACATCTCCTACGTCGTCGCCGTCTTCGTCGTCAACAACGCCTGCTGCCAATGCCACTGCTGCTGCTGCAGCCCATGCTGCACATTTAGTGGCCATAGCAACGGCTGCTGCTGCGGTAAATGCCTCTAATATACATCATCATAAACGTTTGACCAATACATTGGCTGCCTTGAATAGTTCTGCATTTAACAACAACAATAGTTCTTCTTCTTCTTCTTCTGCGTCTTCAAAAAATTCCTCATCGACAAATCAACAATTGAACAATGGCTCATTGCTGGGATCTCCAAATTCAACGTCAACGAAATCATCAGCGGCAACACCCGCATCTAGTACTGCCGCCTCCACCACCACCAGCACCACCACAGCTACATCGCAATTTGCCAAACCATTTAAATCTTCTAACCAGAAGGGTAGTTGCGGTAACGCCAATACAACAACAAACACAATGTCAACAGTATCCTCCATTGGTGACTTGGGTGTTATTGATTATACGGTAAACTCATCGTCGTCAAGTAGCCAAAATAACAACAACCACAATACCAATTCCTCCTCGTCATCTGCGATTATAAATCTATCTTCATCTGCAAATACCAACAACTCTGGTAGTCATCCTCATCATCATCATCATCATAAAATTTTCCATAATAACAATACGCATCAATATAATCGTTCAGATATTGGCAGGAATCCGATATCTTCAGCAAATAACAATAATAATAATCATTTTCATAATGCCAAAACCAATGTTAGTGGCGGTGGTGGTGTTGGAGGATTTGGTGGTGGACGTTTACAATTTTTTAAAGGTATGTAATTGAAAATTATTAAGGATTGGGTTCATTCCTTTTTGAACAATGATGGTACACCCACTAATAAAACATAACATTGTTCAAAAAGAAAATGTCCAATGCCAACCCATTAACTCCTCCTTCTAAAAATATTTCTTCTTCATTTTTTTTTTTTTTTTTGCAGATGGCAAATTTATTTTGGAACTAGCACGTTCCAAAGATGGAGAAAAAGGCGGTTGGGTTTCGGTTCCCAGAAAAATATTTCGTACACCATCAGCAGCAACGTCATCAACTGTTACTCCAACAGCAACAGCCCCAACATCTGGCGGAGTAATACCATCGCCATTATTACACGCTTCTCCAGCATCGATAATCGGCTGCGGTGGTGCTGGTGGCGCCAATGGCGCCAATAATGCCGCGACCGGCGTTTCCTATACTAAGAACGAATGTTCCAATTCATTAAGTTGTACGTATAATTAAAGTGGTTTGAATATAGTCAACAATTATCGTTTTCTTTTGTTTTCATTTTTTTCAGTTTCCGATGACAATAGTTCCCTACAATCTTCACCATGGCAAAGAGATCATGGCTGGAAACAAACGGCGCCACACAAAAATATTTCAAAGGAAATGTCGCTATTTTATCACAAGCCCGCATATCGAAAACTTACAACTCCGGCTCTCTTATTGGCACAGAGAAAACGTAGAAATCCCTACAACATGATAACATTGGAACATGGTGAATCATTATTTGAAGCCAAGAGAAAAAATAGTAGTGATGATGATCGATCGCTTCAGCCTCTGGAAACATTGGATAATCAAACTCAACAATCACCAAAATATACGCAAGATGTGGAGGCGAAAGTTGAGCCACGTGAAAATGAAAATTACTGCAATCAAGAATCTAAAGGCGGCATAGCGGATGAAGAAGAAAAGGCAAACACCAAACACCATGCAAATGATGAAGAGATGAAAACAAATGATGACACCAGGAAAACTGCTGATGATCAAACGGGGGAAAATGCCGAAAATTCAGAAAGAAAAATCTCAAATGAATGTTGTGAAGATGTGGAAATGTCCAAGATATCTTCTTCATCCATTAAGAAAGAGGATTCGCCGTCAAGTCGTGAGACGGAAAACAAAAACCAATCTGACGATGGTAACCAAGAAAAGGACGTGGTGGAAAAAATGAATACCAGTGACTGCGAGGCAGATATTTTGACGACGATGGAATCGTCGAAGAAATTATCATCATCATTAAATGGTAATATCCCAAATGAAGATTCCAGCGGTAATCATGTTCAAGGAACTGTGTTGCCAAACAAAGACGAAATACAAACAAAAACCGAATGTCGTCAGAAATCAGGAGACGAGGAAAAAAGACTTAAAACGACGGAAAGTAATAAATCAAGAGCCAAGCTCATTTCAATCGTACAAAAGCTTATAGATGCTTCTGCATCTCGAATAGCAGAGACTGGTCCTCCTCTATCGAACAAAACCATAAACAACCAACAACAACAACATTCGCCACCAACACCGTCGGTCAATACTAATAACGGCGCAGCTACTGGTGGTGGAGGAGTAGATGGATCCCATAAACATTTCCAAAGTTCCAAAGTATCTCCGCCATCTAATACAGCCGCTTCACGTCTAGTCGAATATCACCAACAGCATGTGTCACCACGAAAACGTATACTAAGAGAATTTGAAAAGGTATCATTGGAAGATAATTCCACAACTGCTGCTGGCGGTAAAAGAAGTCGTGCCAAAGGCAGCAACAACACCAATGTCAATATGACAACCGGTTGTGGGACTGGCAATGTTCAAAATATGACATCATCATCATCATCATCATCGTCATCGCCCATCAGCAAATCATCATTTCCAGCTAGTTATAATGTCCACAACAGTTCCAACACCGGCACCGGCATTAGATCATCAGGGACAAGTGCCGCAAGCACAGCATCTTCAGCTCCCACCAAACTATATAGCTCATACAGTATACATTCCCTATTGGGAGGAAATTCTTCAAGTTCTTCATCTTCGTCTCCGTCGTCGTGCAAGAAATCACATGATTTACCAGCAACCATAACAAGCAATTCTATGGGATATTCATCATTAGCATATCAACATTCACCTGCTGCTTCATCATTACCGCCTCATCATTCGCCAAAATCCCCAGATGGTGGTCATCAAGCGTCAACATGTGGCGGTAAATCTCCTTCTTCCTCGAAATTGAAAAGGTCTCCGCCATACAGTTCGCCCATGCGAGAAACACATTCAAGAAGTCCTAGCGCCAACTCGACACATAGCTATGATTATGGCCGACGATCACCTAGACTAATGACAGACATCTATAATAAGATGAAATATTCTGGAGTACATGAAAGTTCGGCGGGTTCATCTCCGCACCATCAACCACAGCCACCGCCACAGCAACATTATCAACATCATGTTCCGCAAAGTTTTTATTCGCCCTATATGACTTCACCACATTATGTTCCACCAGCGTCGTCAACATTGTCTGCCGCCGCTAGCACCCTTTCTTCCCCATCGACGGCGTCGACATCTTCGACAAGCACAACGTCGACTACTAATAGTTCCCGTTCACCACGTCACCATTCTTCCGCCTTTAGAGCAACCACACCAACATCATCCACCACCGGCGGTGGAAGTCATCTTCATCATCAACAGCAACAACAACATAACATTCCAACGACTCCACGGGGGGATTTATCTCCGCAGCGATCAACGACAGCTTCACCTCGTGAAACTACACCTCGTACTGTACCAAAAAAGACTGCTTCAATACGACGACAATTCGCTTCACCAACCACCACTACAACGAGTAATAATCATAGTAGTTGTCCGTCACCTTCTTCCGAAAATCGTGTTGAAGACAACGATCGCCGGACACCTGTATCACACCATCAACAACATCAGCAGCAGCAACAGCATATGTTGCACCGCTCCTCGCCTAGCAGTGCGGCGGCGGCATCAAATATGCAGACATCACCCATGCATCCGTATTCGTACATTTATGGACCTGGCACAAATAGTCCACATCATTCTACATCTGCTGTTTCGCCTACAACAGCAAATAATTCATCTGCAGCAGCAGCCGCCGCCGCTGCGGCAGCCGCAGCTGCTTCATACATTCCAACCGTTGTAGGATCTCCCTATTATCATCCATATATTTCTACGTTGGCGGCAATGCGTCATCCACAAATGTGGATGCAACACTATCAAAATGCTGCTGCAGCCGCAGTTGCAAATCCTGCTCTGCTACAAGCATCTCGACATCCTGGCATGTTATCAGCGGCGGCGGCAGCAGCAGCATCACGTATATCGCCACCGTATCATGGTTTTCAATATAATGGTGTAAGCAATGCAGCCGCATTGGCAGCTGCGGCTGCTGCCGCTGGTTTCGGTAGCACGTCAGCGGCTACCCCACCACAACACCACTCGGGCAGTGTATTACAACCACCGCCGCCGCCAGGATCAATGTTTAATCCAACGGCTCATGGCATGACGACGGCATCGTCATCGTCACATCCAGCCGCCATGCATGCAGCAGGTTTAGTCCCCGCGACAGGCATTTCATCATCGGCAGCAGCACCGCTACCACAGCCAACATCAGCTACGACATTAGGTCCAGCACAACCAATGACTGATACAATAACAACAGATCTTTCCAAAGCATCAAAGAACAATTACACAGCTAGCTCATCTTCATCATCAACGTCATTATCGTCTTCTTCTTCTTCACAATTAACAGGTATGTAAGATTGAACAGAAGTACATAATAATTTTAATTATCAAGCATGATAAGTCAACACGGAAGAGTAAATCGGTATTTTTGGACATATCTCTGACACTTGTTTCGCCGAGGAAATTATGATTAGATCCGCATACAAGTTACCACCTCCAAATCTGCATATTTATAGAGAAAATCATACGATTAAATAAAATTCGGCTCCATAGAAAAATATGATTTGAGGTCGGCCATGGCAATAGCCACTTACCATGGTAGGTCCGGCAACTAAGCCTAAAAAACTTGTTGAGCCGTCCAGGTATCATCAAGGCTCCGGTCTAATACAGTCGGGACCCTAACTGCGAGCTGTAGAACACTGGCACGGTGACACCGCAGCCTTAGGGAGGTCACTTTGGAAGGTAGTGACCTAAAACCTTTGAAGGCGCCATTCTCGCCTCGTCAGTCCTGGGATAATAGGCACTTGGTCATTTCCTCCGAGACTTTCCCCTCTCCAGGAACCGTTGATTGTCCGCGGCTGTTTATATGATATTCACATCTTACTTACTTACTTAGCTGGCTTATGACAACGGTTTTTTTTCCATAAGTCGAGCTTAAAAAAGTTTTTCAGAAGACCATTTTCTGAGAAATTGTCTTCTACTTGATTTTTCCATCGGATTCGTGGCCTTCCCCTTGGCTAGCTTTTATATGCCTTTAGAGCTGGGGCATTCTCATTCATTCTCACAAGATGGCCTAGTCAACGTAGTTGCTGCAACTCGATGGCGATATTCACCATCGACGCAGATCGGCCCATAGATCTTTGGGAGAATTTTCCTCTCAAACACTCCATGAACTGCCTCATCCGCTTGCGCAAGTACCCATGCTCAGATCCATACAACGGGTAATATCAGCGTCTTGTAGAGTGTGAGTTTGGTCTGGCGAGAGGTGGCCTTGCTTTTGAGTTGCTTATTCAGACCATAGTAGCATCTGCCAACACTATTCTACTCCGGATTTCAAAGCTGATGTTATTAGTTTTGTTTATGGCGGTACCGAGGTATATAAAATCGTTCACTACCTCGAAGCTGTAGTTTTCAAGTTCCACAGTTGGTCCGAGTCTACTGAACGTCTTGCGCGTCAATACCATCAGCTTGGTCTTTTTGCAATTTACTGCTTGTTCCACTTTGGCAGACTCCTCAATTTGTTCAAAGGTGACTGCTACCGCTCGCAATATTCGACCCATTATGTCGATGTTGAGTAACTTATGCTGTTTGGGGTACATATTGCCATTTATGTTCACATTTGCATCTCGTATGACCTTTTCCAGCAGGATGTTGAACAGGTCAGACGAAGTGCTCCGATAGGACCTTTCCTACTTTAACTACTGACATTGTACCAGTTAAAGTGATACTGCATAGCCGTATTAATTTTGCAGGAATGCCAAACACAGACATGGCTTTAAACACCTCTGAACGAACAGGGCTGTCGAATGCGACTTTATAGTCGACGAATAGGCGGAATGTGTCGATGTGTTTTTCGTGGATTTTTTTCCAGGATCTGGCGTAGAGTGAAAATCTGGTCAATGGTGGATTTGCCAGGCCTGAAGCCGCATTGGTATGGTCCAATAATGTCATTGGCCATTGGCTTCAGTCGTTTACACAGCACGCTAGATAGCACTTTATATGCGATGGGAAGGAGACTAATTTCTCTATAGTTGGCACAAATCGTCTTGTCTCCTTTTTTGTGCACGGGACACTGGACGCTGAGGATAAAATCATTGGGCATGCATTCCTCTAGCCAAATTGTACAAATAAGCTGGTGCATGCTCCTGACCAGGATCTAACCACCCCACCGGTCATGAATAGTTCGGCTGGTAATCCATATATTGTTCTTCAGTCGGCTAGCTGGTACACACTCTATACCGTCATCTCGTATTTGTTATGGGGTATCTTCTTCACCACCCCTATTTGATAACAAAAGCTTTTCAAAATGCTCCTTCCAGATCCTCAACACGATGTCTGTATCTGTCACCATCTCTACAGGAGGATGTGCCTGCGCCAAAGCCTTCGGTTTGTTGTTTTACGCGTTGGAAACAATTTCCGGACTTCATTCTGACTCCTCCTGTACATCTCGATTTGCTCACACTCACTTTTTTCTTGTTCTTTTTTTTTCTGAAAATACGTTTCTTTTCTCCTGATAATTCTCCAACGCATTACGTGTTGCTACTGTCTGCAGGGTGTCCTATACGCTGCGTTTTTCACATCAGTAGCATTACGACACACTTGATCGTACCACGTGTTTCTTGATTGTGGTCTTTGGTACCCAAGTATTGCTTTTGCTGCAGTTTGTAGGGAGTGGGCAATTCTCTGCCATTATGCCTTTAAAATCTCCTAGCAGAATTTTAATGTCATGGGCAGGGCAGCGGTCATATGCTGTTTCTAGGCGCTCGTAAAATATGTCTTTGGCCTGTTTATCTTTATCTTCGGCCGGAGCACGGGCGCAAACAAGAATGATGTAGAAGAACTTCGCTTTTATGCGGATTATAGCAATTCGCTCATCTACTGGAATGAATCTGGAGACGAGGTCTTTTATTCTCCTGTTAATCATAAATCCGCAGACAAATTCATGTCTCGTTTCATGGCAGCTATAATACAGGGCGAAATCATCTGATTTACTTACGCCAGTCCCTTTCCATCGCATTTCCTGTAAGGCAATAATATCGGATTTGTACTTCTTGACAACGTGCGCACATTCCAAGTGCAGATTCGTTGGTCGTGGTCCCTTTATACGTTTGCGGGGGTCGTCAACATTAAGGGGGGTTTGGTTTTCTTTTTCTTTGCTTTTTCATAGTAGGTTGGGTTTTCCGAGTGTGGGCAACTAACCCGACGCCTCAACCCATTTTTTATAGTTCTTATGAGTGAACTCGCGGCACATATCAGCTCACTATTTCAACGGGGATGAAAATAGCTACCCCAGGTGGCACCGAAATATATATGGGAGTTATATCTAAATCTAAACAGATTTTTCCCAATTTTAATAGGGTTCGTCCTTGGAATAAATGAGTATTTCATCTAAATCAGATCATAAATGCAAAATGTACGGTGTTTACAATTTAACATGGACAGACAGACGGACGAACGGACATGCATAAATCGACTCAGAAAGTGATTCTACGCACATTCTCAAAAGGAATCATGGGTGTATTTTGTTCTGTGTCCTGTTACAAACATATGCACAAAGACATAATACCCTGTACCCTGAACGTAAAAGAAAATTGGTTTTAGACCCCATGTTTCTTTGGACCAAATCTGTTTCAGAAAATTTGGAGTCGATTTAGACATGTCCGTCTGTCCGTTGTCCGTCTGTCTGTCTGGCTGGTGCGCAGGATAACTCTCGAAGGGAATAATCGATTTCATCCAAACTTTGCATATCTTAATATTTCTTTCAAACTTAGTTTGAGTTCGAAGATGGGGAATATCGGTCCACTCCTTCTGCTACCTTCGCCACAAAATGGTGAAAATTGTGCTAAAAATTAATTTTATAATTACATGCAAACAGACTATCCGATTTTAACGAAACTTTGTACACACTATTATCTTTACCCAGCTTAGACCTCCCCCACAGAGGGTTAAAATTTTCAATATTTATAAAGTCAATATCAGGCTAATTCTATGTCCGATTTTAACCAAACTTTGCACAACCTATAACCTTAACAAGCCTAGATTAAGTTTGACCAACGGGTCCCAATCCACTCCTGCTGGTACCTCCCCCACGAGTGATCGAAATGTTCAGTATTTATAATTCCAATATCAGGCGATTGAAATGTCCCATTTGAACCAAACTTTGCAGAACCTATTATCTTTACCAAGCCCAGATAAAGTCTGAAGATAGGATCCATTGATCCACTCCTTCTGGTACCTCCCCACAAAAGGTCGAAATTTTGAATATTTATAAATCAACTATCAGGTGAATGGAATGTCCGATTTGAATTATACTTTGTACAATCTATTATCTTTACCAATGCCAGATCAGGTCTGAAGATGGGACCAATTGGTCCACTCCTTTTGGTACCTCCCACACAAATGGTATACATTTTCAACAAATGCCCGATTTGAACCTAATTTGGCACAACCTTTTATCTTATATAAAACGAATAATGAAACATGTGTATAACTCCGAAGACCTCCTTCACAAACCATATGGTGGGGGTATATATCTGTCGGTAACACCGACTGACACTTTTTTACTTGTTTTAAATTCAGAATAATTTTATATTTCGTTCGATTTATTTTTTATTTTTTCTTTACAGATGTACCCTTAAATTTATCCAAGCATTGAATGTGACTGGAAGCATTCACTCCCACACATATTTTCCCTTCCCTTTTGACAACACAGCATTAATACGACTAGGAAAGAAAGAATATGTAAGTGCTTAAGTTTATATACATTCATTATTATTTTTTAATTTAATTTCAAGTATACACTCTTTAACAAGAGAGAAAGTTAAGCGAGAGATTAAGTAGTTTATTTTACATTTTCACATTCAAGGACTTGCTCTGTATACATAAAAAAAATTATTTCATAAAACGATTCATGCATTTAGCTGCAGACTCAAAATAATAATGATAATAGTAATAATCCAAAAAATAAAAACAAACTATTAACATGCAACGCAAATAACAAAGATATATGAAAAAATTGTATAAGTTAAAATGTATTATTAAAAAAAACAAAAAGAAAGAAAGAAACGCGAAATAAATCTAGAAGAAAAAGAAAACTAATTAAATAAAATGAGAGTATATACAACAAATATATATATCAAAATCAATTACATATATAATATGTAAACATGTACAAGAGTTTACATAATTGCAAAAAAATGTATTTTTGTTTTAAAGAAAAGATTATATTATAATAAAAGACTAAACATTTTTTTGCGTTGAAGTTTTGTTTTCTTTTTCTTTTATCAATTTTTTTTAGTAAGTAACAAAAAGATTCCTTGATGACATTATTTTTGCAAACAATACAAAAAGAAAAAAAATGAATCTCAAAAAGATGGAAAGAAAACCCGTAAATATATATATATATATAAAAAAAAAATACAAAACAAATAGACTGAATTTTTATACGCAAAAAAGTGAAACAAACTTTTTACATATATATACACACTGCATTTTCTTTTTTTCATTTCATTTCTCTCTTCCACACACGACGTTTACATCAAAAATAATGATACTGTTTTATATTATGGAATAAAAGTAAAATCAATTGTGCCTTTCTGTAATTGAAACAAATATTATACAAAAAACTCGAGAAACAACTATTTTTGAACAGAATAATAATAAAACAAAACTAAAAAAAATTATTTATACTAAAACGTTTTTTTATACAAAAGACAAATACAAAAAAACTTATACACGATCATGAAAAATAATGTTACTAAAACACAAAACCAAACTGAAACTGTTTTCCTTAAGGTACAAAAATAAAAAAAAAAAAACAAATTCATAAGGAAAAACTCTTCTCCTCCATATACATTTCATTTTTTAAATTTAAATCAAAATTTAAAGAAAACAAAAATAAAGTTTTTTTTTTTTTGCTGAAAGCGCAGGCGCATAATTAACATTTTTTTAAATTTTCTAAAATAAATTAATGAAAAAAATGGAAATTATATTATTGTGGAAAAATGTGTGAAATATACAAAATTTTAAATTAAATTTTCTTGCCAAACATAATATAAATAATTGAAAATATTCTTGAAATAGAAAAAATTGAGTTTATTTTCTATTTTAAAATTATTTTTTATTCTACAAAAGAAAAAAAATCATCCTCTAGAGGGCAGTTCTTAGCCTAGCCTAGAAAGCGCGGTATAAACAGAAAAAATTAAGTGTTTTGGAAACGTCCATCTCTGTTATGAACACATGTTAAATTTTGTTTCGATCTGGCAACGCCTTCATATAGAAACAGGTGTTCCAAAAGGCGCATCAGCAATTTTTTACAATGGAAAAATTAGAAATGCTTGCTTTCATTGTAAAAAAATTGCGGATGTGCCTTTTTTGAACATCAATCGTCATCAATTTCTTACCATTTACCAATTGAGACTACCAAACTGAACCTGTAAGACTGAAAAGAAGTTCTTATAAAAGCAGTCTTCTTCCAATGACGTAGCCGAAATCACAGTAAAATCAGGAGAATTCAAAATCAAATTTGTTCCATCAAGGATTAAAGTCAGCCATATATATGTTTTGGGTGGATCAAGATGTTCGATTAATGGGCTAACAAAAACGAAAAGCAACCTGCATAGAAATCAGCCAGTTAATATATTTGGTGCCTCTGATGAAACGTCCTCATTGTGGCCACCACACTGGGAAAGAAGGCTCTCAAAAGACTATTGAAAATAAGTAGCTGGTTAAGGGATTTTCAATCGGGATCTATCAATATATATGTGTGTTTTTATCATATTCTTATAATATAGAATACTTTATTCTCTATTATGATAATATGATGCAAGAAAAACAAGAGGAGGAGACTACAGTAATATCACTTAACTTTTTTACTTAATTTTACTCTTGGAAAACATCCAAATAACTGGCGCACTGGGAATGAAGTCGTTCAGCATCTCGCCCTACGAACTTGCGAAAATACGATACAACACATTGATAGTGCCAAAGTTTCTTAGAATTGTCTGTCCATAGAATCATTTTAGGGGCTGGATTTAATCGCAATTTTCTGCTCGATACAAATTGGCCCGACCTAATATATATGTCTATTTTTATCATGTTCTTATAATATGGAATACTTTATTCTCTATTATGATAATATGATCGAAGAAGTACAAGAGCAAGGACAGTAAAAAAAACATTCTTGAAAAATGTGTTTTGTATACATTTTTAACATAACCTATTTCCACTATAAATTAATAAAAAGAAAAATGTGTTTTTGTAACATGGAATATATTCAACATTTTCTCATTACAAAAGTATATTTTTTCTTTTATTGAAATTAAATATTAAATCATTTTTCCTTCAATTACAAAAAAAAAACTTTCTTGTAGCGTGGAAAAAAATGTATATTTCCGCTTTACAAAAATTCTTTTTTTTTATTATTATCATTATTAATGTACATATATAATATTTTATATAAAAAGAAATAGACAAACATATTCTTTTAATTTGAAATATATATTCCATATATTTTCTATTCTTGTCTTTACTGGCCATTAAATAATAAAATTATTTTCGATTGCTATTCAAATAACTTTTCAACTAGATTTTTCTCCCAACTATTTTCAATTATAATTTGTATAAAAATCTAAAAGGTATTGAATCTGTTCTCCCCCTATATATCGAAGCTATTAAACTTAAAAAAATTTTAAATTTCCAGTATATTATATTTATTTGAAAGAAAAACAACAAACGGATTAAAAATTACAAGATAAAATCAAATTTGTTTATATATACACATTTTCCATATAATACAATTTTCCATTTTTATTACAAATTTTACAAAGACACAAAAATAAAAAAAAATCTTATGACAAATATTAAAACAAAAAATAAACAACATCAAGGATTTTGAAATGTACAAAAAACGAAAAAACTAAAAAGAAATAGGCACCTTCAAAAAACAACAAACTCAAGACAAAATTTTACAAATAAAAATAACAAAACTAAAAAAATACAAATGCAGTGTTAAATATAAAAAAAAATATTACGATATACAGACGAAAAAAATTAAAACTGAAAATTCCTATAAAGACAAAAAATAACATTATTTAATAAAAGTAAAAAAAAAACAAACAACAAATACATATACAAAATCTATATACAAAAAAAAAAAAAAAAAAAAAATGAAAACGTTAAAAACGTTTATTATATAATCTTTATATCTAACAATAGTGTTATTGTACAGTATTTCTATATAAAACAAAACGATACATAAGCAGACAAAAAATTGAGTAAATTTTTTAGTGATTGATATTTGTTTATTTAGATTGTTTTCCCAATGCATGTTTCAAATTTTAAAAAAGGTAACAAGAATCTTATAACAAATATTTCCGATATCCTGAGACCCTATCGAAATTTTTTTGTTCAAATATTCTTTATAGACCAGCTCATGGCACAATTGACAGATGGTCGAGACAAAAACAAAGGTTTTTGTTTTGATACATCACCTTATTATTGCATCATGGACCAGCTGTAGGGAGTCTTTATAGACGAGCTGAAGTGAGTCTTTATAAGGACGAAATGAAGGGAGTCTCTCCCTAGAGGTTTTTGATTGAGCATCTATTTGTTTCGGGAGGAAGATCCTCTCGGTGAAAAGCGTGCGTATAGTTATTTCTCAAGGGAGTCTTTATAAGGACGAGTTCAAGGGAATCTTTATAGGGACCAGCTGAAGGAAGTCTCCCTAGAAGTTTTTGATCGAGCATCTATTTGTTTCAGGAGGAAGATGATCCACTCCATCTGAAGCTCTCGATGATAAGCGTGCGGATATGTTCTTTCGAATTTCCTCACAAATTTCATATAAACCTTGAAAGCAAATTCGCATCTCGCCCCACGAAATTGCGAAGATATGATACAACGTTGATAGTGCCTCGCATCGGCCGCTTCTCAGGCAGTTCCGACCTTTAAGTCGTTAACTGTTATTTAGAGTTAGATTCCCCATCGTCGGTTAGATTCCCCATCAATTGCGGTCTGCCTCTGGAGCTCATTGTCGGTATCAGATTTGTATTCGGTTGGGCAACATGGTCTAAACTTCCAACGCTGGAGCCACAGCAATCTTCGCATCACACCCTACGAACTTGCGAAGATATGATACAGCACTTTGATAATGTTTCGCATCGGATGCTTCTCGGGCAGTTCCCAGCTTTAAGTCGTTTACCGTTGTTTGGCGTTAGATTCCCCATTGTCGGACATCGAATCAATTGCGGTCAGCCACTGTAGCTTATTGTCGGCATGTGCCGACACACAGGACTAGTCGGAATCAGATTTGCATTCGGTTGGGCAACAGGGTCTAAACTCCCTACATTGCAGACACAGCAATCTTCCCGTGTAGACTTGGCCGAAATCATCAGCTAATCACCAGTTACGATTAGATTTTGTAGCAGTTTCTCGATTCAATTGCGGTCTGCCTCTGTAGCTTATTGTCGGCATGTGCCGACACACAGGACTAGTCGGAATCAGATTTGCATTCGGTTAACCAACAGTGTCTAAACTCCCTACGTTGGAGCCACAGCAATCTTCCTGTGTAGACGACTTGGCCGGAATCAGCGTGGTGTCCAGCTCTTATCATCAGTTTGGATTAGATTTTGTAGCAGTTCCTCCGGAAGTGTATCACCACTTTGCTTTTTGCGGTACAAGTCTGTCCAGTCTGGTCGAAGAGTTCCCTATTCTGTTTCTTTAGACAATCGTATATGGCACAAAGGGTCCCATGTAGTTCGTCCCCTCCTAAGACTGCAGTCTTCTCCGTCGTAGACTGTTTCTCATCAGTCTTGACTAAATCGACTAAGAATTTGCCGGCTCATTATCTTTTATCGGGGTTAAGCTACTAGATGCTTTTGTAGCAGGTACAGCTGCAGGTGCCAAAGCATCCCCACCTAGAGCAGCCGGGTCACAATCGCTTGATTTTGACGACACTTGGCTTGTGGTATCACCAGCGATTACAGCCTGGTAGCAGGTTCAGCTGCTGGTGTTAAGGCATCCACACCTAGAGCAGCCGACGACACTTGGCTTTTGGTATCACCACCGATTACAGCGGGTAATGGGTTATTAACTCCATCCAACGTAACTTTGTTTCTCCTGTTCTTTTTACCCATCTTAGTTAATTATTTAAGGGAACTATCCCGATTCATTTTGTTGTTCCAAGGTTTCCACGAAGTACAGGTAAAAGTTCGGCCCTAGTTTAACCTAGATCGGTTTCACCCCGCACATCTTACAAATCCTCCTTCCCATCCGCCACCCGGGAAGATGCGTCTAGTAGGAGATTGGCAACTCCTGCTTTCTGCAGGATAAATTGATTTTTTTTTGTTTTGCATCGACATTTCTGAAATTTACTATGTCAGATTTTTGGCGAATAAAAAACTTCTTGCCAGAATGGGTGTTTAAACTGTAACCTTTTAGTGTCGTGTCAAATAGATAATGGAAATCTGTATCCAAATAGGAGAGTATTAGTGTGATATAGTCGTACCCTACCTGAAATTTATATTTATTTATTCCAACGTAGGAAAACATCTATTTAACAACAATATCAATCAATTAAACAATTTATTTGCCAAAAAAACATACATACATATATATAAATAAATTTTCATCATAAATGCAAACCCATTTAAGGCCTATTTTTTATAATAATTTTCGGTTTTTTAATTTTATTTTATTTACTTCTAATTTAAACTTTAAAATTACATGACTGACTGATTTCAAAATTATTGCAAGGAAATTCAGATTTATTATTAACTTGATCCGAAAAAAATAATTCAAAGCCAAAAAAACGTAATTTTGCATTTATGCTGATGATGGTATATATATACATACATAAATAAATATAAACATAAATATATATATTTTATAGTAACTACTATTTACGTACATAATTTTATTTATGATATGATTCCATGTATGAAAAATTACGCACAATGTGTAATATTTTCTAAATTAAAAAAAAAACATTTTTTTAGATATTTTGTATAGTACTATTATTTTTATTATATATATTTTTATTAATATTTAACTACGCGTGCGTATTTGTCTTTCTTTTCAACAAACAAACCAACAAAAAATCTATTCCATTTTTTAAACATTTTTTATATATACAAACCACACACCACCATGTACATTTGAGCTCTATGAGTAATATAATTAGTTATTAGTTATATTACTATTAACGAATAAAACTAAAATTGTAACATATATTTATATTTAAATAACAAACAAACACACACACCCACATACTTTTTCCCACATATAAACCGCGATTTTATTGTTGTTTATATGTATATTGCTCTATTTAATAATTAGTATATACCCATTCTATTTGTTTAATTTTAATAATTTTATTAGTTTCCGATTTTTTATTTTAATTATTATTTTTAAATTTATCTTAACTGCTCTTATGTTATGTTAATTAAAACTATATATTATTATATAATAATTCTCTATGGCGAAAAATAAAAAAAGAAACAATAATACAAAAAACACTAGTTTTTAAATTAAATTTATTTTATATTAAAATTATTACAAAAAAAAAAGAAAAACATTTTTTTAAATACCAACTTTTATTTATAGTTGTATGAATAGTAATAATATTAAAAAAAAAGAAATGACTAAATGAAAGAAAATCGAGAGAGATCGCCACACTACAGACCGACATAACACCGATCGAGATATAGTTATAATATAAAACAAAATACAATTTATATTATTTCGGATAAATGTCGTCGATTTAGACATATGTATGTTTATGTATTTTAAAAAGGAAATATAAAAAGAAATATAAATATATATATTAAATACAAAAAAATAAAAAACAAATGTGTTTTATTTATTTTCCTATTGTCTTACTGCAAATATCAGATGTTTTTAGTATAGATACTATTCGTACCAGTAGATTCGACGACAGAGGGGTCTGAGATCCGAAACGACCCGAGTCTTACTCGGCCAATGGAAATATGACGACAGTCAGGCTGGATAGGGGTAGCTCGAAAACCCTGATAATCTCTGTCATTTATCTCCCTTATAAGGCTCCTGACCCGCCCGGTATGGAAGTACGCCGCTTAATGGAGGAGATGAGCAGAAATGGTGATCTCATCATCGGGTGTGACCAATACGAGAGGTGAGTCCATTTTTTAGTTTATACTTAGCTATAATCTTAGAATTTGTAATAGGGGCAATACACAAACGTTCGTTAACAGAGTGAGAGGCGAAGTCATTGACATATCCCTCACTAATATGGACGACTCTGAGGATATGAACCGGAAAGTATCCGAGAAATGCTCCTTTTCGGATCATAGACTGATATCTTTCCAGATTCCTACCTCCAGAGGTAAACAGAAGCCTTATAGGAATCCTCGGAAGACAAACTGGGACAAAATCAAATCAAAACCAGTAAGGAAAGTAGTAAAGTCGGACGGGACCGACTATATGATACCCTTCATTACTATGGGTATATTAAACAGGACTATTAGCATGAAATTGGATGAAATAAAATATGTGATATTTATCTAAATGTGAATCTACCTAGATCTATCCATAAAGTATGTAAATCGACTTCAAACAAATATAAATAGGTCATCCGTAGGGCTATGTCTGTACTTCTAGAAAACGCAACTATATAATTTTATGCTCAATTTTGTACGATGTGCAAACTTTGATGTCAATCTGGCTAAAATGAGGAGTTTGATGCCCAATTTACTTGAAATCGGGCGAAAATATATATGGTGCGTCAATTACTTAAAATCAATCTATAATAAAAGGGGCTATATCTATCTAAATCTGGACCGATTTTCACGAAACTTGGCAGACATCATTCTAGACCTAAATGATTAGGCTGTACCAAATTTCGTGCAAATCGAAAGATATATAGGGACTTTGGGGCACCATTTATATGAAATCGGACGAAACTATATATGGGAGATATATTTAATCATGACCGATTTTCATGAAACTTGGCAGACATCATTCTAGGCTCAATTATGTACGTTATGCCAAATTTCGTGCAAATCGAAGGGTATATAGGGACTTTGGTGCACCATTTACATGAAATCGGACGAAACTATATATGGGAGCTATATCTAAATCTGGATCGATTTTCTCCAAAGTTGGCAGACATCATTCTAGGCTCAATTCAGTACGTTATGTCAAATTTCGTGCAAATCGAAAGATATATAGGGACTTTGGGGCACCATTTACATGAAATCGGACGAAACTATATATGGGAGCTATATCTAAATCTGGACCGATTTTCTCGAAAGTTGGCAGACATCATTCTAAGCTCAATTCAGTACGTTATGCTAAATTTCGTGCAAATCGAAAGATATATAAGGACTTTGGGGCACCATTTACATGAAATCGGACGAAACTATATATGGGAGCTATATCTAAATCTGGACCGATTTTTACGAAACTTGGCAGACATCATTCTAGACCTAAATGATTAGGCTGTACCAAATTTCGTGCAAATCGAAAGATATATAGGGACCGTTTACATTAAATCGGTTAAATATATATATGGGAGCTATATCTAAATCTGAACCGATTTTTCCCAATTTCAATAGGGTTCGTCCTTGGGCCGAATAAGTGACCTATGCCAAATTTCATCCAATTCGGATCATAAATGCGACCTGTACTTTGTTTACAATTTAACATGGACAGACAGACGGACGGACGGACGGACATGCATAAATCGACTTAGAAAGTGATTCTATGTATATTCTCAAAAGGAACCATGGGTCTATCTCGATTATTTTTGCCTGTTACAAACATATGCACAAAGACATAATACCCTGTACCACAGTGTGGTGAAGGGTATAAACAGCAGCCTCAATCCTGGGTCATAAAGATCTGAAAACGGTTGAGGTCACCCTTCTGAAGAGCTATAAGGCTTCATGTCCCCTAACATACCCTGGGAAAAAATCTCAGCCGGTATGGTGGTAACAAACCTTGAATCCTTGAGGAAGGCTGCAAGGAAAGCATGCAATAGAGCTAGTAGACAAAAATTCGTACAGATTGGGACGGTTATAGAGAACAGTTCAATAGGTACTAGAGCGAAATCAAGAAGGCTAAACGTGAGTCTGGGGTCTGTTATAGTGAGTCAACTCAGCGGCCACATTTCGCAGAGTACTATCTAAAGATCCAAAATCTACATGTAATATTAAGCGAAGTGATGGAACGTGGACAAACTCTGGCAGTGAGACTCTTTGCGCATCAGCTTATGGTTCGAACGAGGGAGAAGGAGAAGCTTGTAGAAATTACTATAATCTACCCAAAACTGGTATGGGCGATATATAGATTTCAACACAATAGATCTTCTGGTCCAGATGGTATAATACCGGTCATGCTGCAACACGCAGATGAACGAGTATTTGCCTCTCTGCAAGACATTTTTAGGGCTTGTCTACTTCTATCGTAGTCTACAGAAGGAGGTAACAAGAAAGACTTTAGAAAAGTTACTATACTCAGAAATTAGAAATACTATTGACCAAAGCAAACGTAGCAACTCCCAGCATGCACACATCAAAGGAAAATCAGTGGATACAGCCTTACATGAGGTGGTTGGATGCATCGAGAAGAATATGGAGTCCTCTGGCTACACTTTGGCAGCGTTCCCTTGCAACAATGTAAAGCTAGAGGCCATCCATTCTGCTCTCGTTAGAGAGCAGAATTGATTATTAGAAATATACAACTCATATAAACTTAACAATCTTTGTAGCGTATTTCAAGCAGAAATACTTGCAATCACGAGATAGTAAACTTACTGCCGATAATACGGGACATAGAAGGGAACGAGATAGCCGACGAGCTTGCTCGAGGGTGCTCACAATCGTTCAATCTTCCGATTGAGAGATCTGTGCAACCATCTACGGCGAGGTAGTCGGTAACAGATGGTCGAAAGAACCTGGTTGCAAAATCTCAAAAGCTATCTGGCCTGAATTCTCTTGTCGAAGAACTCCTTCGCTTCTTCTCACTTCGAAATGGGACTCCAGCGGAAAGGATTACTGTCGTCTATGTGAGGACAAAGAATAACTAGAAACAATTGAACATGTCCTCTGTAGATGTCCATCACTGATTGGCCGAAGACATAAACAGTTTGAAAGATATAAAATTGATAATCTAGCCTTCTTCTCTAAAATAGTCCCCAACCAGATCCTAGGCTTAGTCAAAAATCTGATATGGCTAAAATAACCATCTCTAGGCTCTCCCTTCTCCTACTACCTTTTCCTCTCCCCCTCCCTCCCTTCTTTTCAGGTATAAGGGATGATCACTATGGACAATAGTATCCGTGTGGGCGGTTGTTACTAACAATCGTACATCCCTAACCAAACCAAAAACATTAAAACTACATATATAGATATTTTTTAATATATTTTATTGTATTTCTTGAAATAATTTGAAAATAATAATAAAAAATAATTTTTATTTGTTGTTGTTTTTTTAACACACAGTTCAATAAAAACTCTTTAACCTATAGAAAATACAAAAAAAAAAATCTGAACATAATTTTACAATTTGTTTTTGTTTTTATAATTACATAACTTTTTTCTGGTATTTTATTTAAATATATTGATTTTTTTATTAGTTTTGTTTAAAGCAAGAACCATTTAAAATAATAGGACACTTTGAAGAAGGTATTTAGTATTTGTACTAAACACAAAAAAAAACTTTTAAAAATAAGCTTAAATTACAAAAAAAAAAAAAAATAGTATGAATTATAAGAAAATTAAATATATTTATGAGAAACTTAATTTCCTGGTGTTTTTTTATTATTAGAAACAATAAAAAATATATATAATTTAGAGGGATTATATGTAGTAGGGACGCGGGTAGCTTGGTAGACAGACGACGTTTTGACGGTAGGAACATTTAGAAATTGAATGATTTTAGTTTTTTGTTTTGATTCTGTTTGTCTATTTTGGAATTAGCAACACTTAAAATGATAATAAAATAAAAAAGAGAGAAGGAGAGATGATTGGGTTGCAAAAGTTTAATAAAAACTGACTTCTTTATAATTATTTTGTTCGAATTGTTGTTGACGGCGTGCATTTCTTCTATAGGAAAAAACAAAAATGAAAATAAAATTCAAGCGATTTCAAAATGTTCCTCTTTAAATATGTATGCTTAGTTTACAACACAACAATTTATTTAGTTTTAGATTTAATGCGAATATTTTTTTGTTTGTTTTATTTTTGTTGTTTAGATTTTTTAAATATAACTAGAGATAATTTCATTGTTATTACGCAATATTTCCTTGTAGTTTAGTAGTTTATTTTTCTTGTTTAATGTGATTCCTTTATTTAGTTAATTCATAATGACGACGTTGCTTTTTTTCTTTTGGGTTTTTTTCGCTTCTAAGTCTAAAGTTTTGTGTTGAACACTTTTTTATGTATCTTTTCCTTAATATATATATGTATATTTTTTTAAATTTTTAAATGTTTTTTTCTTTTTCTTTAAATAGAGTTCATTACAAAGAAGCAAATAATAGCAATAATAATATAAAATAATTACACTTATTTAAATAAAAAATTTCGCTATGAAAGATTTTACAAATGAAATGTAAATCATGTTTATATATATATTTAATATTAATAATAATAATTATAGTGTAAATAGAGTAAGAAAATAAAACCTGAACAGTTTTGATACAACTGTAGATGGATTAGTTTGCGAAATATGTAGAGAATGGAGATTTTTTTGTTTTGGAAATTGAAACAAAAATTAGCTGCTAGAAATTTTGATATAGATGAAACCACCCTTGATAGCGGTTGATTCTCAATAATAGATGCCAACAAAAAGCTCATCATCTCCCTTAAAATTACTTATAGATTTGAGGGTTGATTATTATAAATCTATCAATTAGTTCCTCCTGTATTAGATTAATAGCTAAATTCGTTATAAATCAAATGTAATTTGTAATTAAAAAATTATTTTCAATTTAATTTTTTTTTTTTTTTGGAATTCAAATCATTTTAGATCAAATTACAGTATTTTACGTATAAATATTTTTTTTCGTAATTGAAATTATTCCATGCCAAATTCAAAATATTCCTTTTGGAATTATTCGATTTTTTTTTTTTAAATATTGACACTTAAAACCGGAAATTTTTTTGAAATAAAGTTGAAATATTATTACCTCCAAAAAATAAGTTATACAATTTTATGTGCAATTCGATTTGTATTGAAATTATTCCATTGTAATTCAAAATATGAAATAATTTAAATTTCGAATTGAATTGCACAAATGTATTCCAAAATCCAAAGAAAATTCTTGAATAACCAAAGAACTATTTCAATCGCAAATGGAATATTTTCCATTTGAAATTTAAAATATTGAATTACAAGTGAATTTGAATTACAAGTGAATTTGAATTACATTGTAATTCAAAGTATCTTAGTTGAAATTCCAATATATATATATATATATATATATATTTTTTTTTTTTGATAAATATTTTTTGAAATTTAAACTATTTCTATTGCAATTCCAAATATGCCATTTGAAATTTAAATTATTTGAATTTCAAATGTTGAAAAAAAATTGAATGGAATAATTAAAATTTCGTATGGTATTGTATTTGAATTACATTGTAATTCAAAATATCTTAGTTAAAATTCGAATATTTTTTGTTATAACTTTTTTATTGAAATTCGAACTATTTCAATAGCAATTCAAAATATTCCATTTGAAATTTAAATTATTTGAATTTCAAATGTTGAAAAAATTGAATGCAATAATTTAAATTTTTTATTTCAAAATCCAAAAGAAATTCTTGAATAACCAAAGAATTTAATTAAAATACCATTTGAATATTCGAATTAAGTTTAAGAATTCAATTTGTAATTTTTGGTTATTCAAGTCTCGAATATTTCATATTTTCATATTATTCTATATGTTATTTCATTTGAATTTTTCAAATTTGAAATTTTAAATAATTCTGTTAAAATTTTTTTGAATTGAACTCGTTCGTATTGCAAAAGGAATTATTTGAGAGCAGATTAATTTAAATTACAAATTAAATGAATTGAATTACAACTGTAATAATTTGAATTACAAATGGAATTCTCCTCGAATATCAATTGAAATGTTTTGGAAATTAAAAAGGAATTTTCGAATTTAAAGTGAATATTTTAATGGCCTAAAATTGTGTTTGGATTTCGAGTATTTCATTTGTAGTTCGAGTTATTCTATTTGTAATTCAAAACATTTTATTTGCTAATTAAATTATTCTATTTATAATCCAATTTATTCCATACGAAATTCAAATTATTCCATTTAAAATTCTTCATAACAAATTAAATGATTTGAATTGCATGATTTGTAATAATTTGAATTACAAAATCGAATCACAAGTACAAATGCTTAGAAATTTTAAAAGGAATTCTCGAATTACAAAATCACAATGTGGCTGTCTGGGTGGTATTGATATTAAAACGGGGCTATAAGGGGGTTAATCTGTTGTTGTTTCGTTTTTCAAAATATAATTCTTTTTTTCAATTTCTCCATTATCTTATTTCGAAATCCATCATCATAAGACTATTTCACAAAGAATAGTTTAGGAGAGGTGTGTGTGTGTGTAGGAGGAAATATATACTAAATATACATAGGCAGATTTATTAGGATTAAGGAAGGAGGGAGAAAAAGGATCATTAACCAAAAAAAAAAATATTTGTGTTGTTGTGTGTATGTGTTGTATAAATACGGGCAGATGAACGAGTATTTGCCTCTCTGCAAGACATTTTTAGGGCTTGTCTACTTCTATCGTAGTCTACAGAAGGAGGTAACAAGAAAGACTTTAGAAAAGTTACTATACTCAGAAATTAGAAATACTATTGACCAAAGCAAACGTAGCAACTCCCAGCATGCACACATCAAAGGAAAATCAGTGGATACAGCCTTAAATGAGGTGGTTGGATGCATCGAGAAGAATATGGAGTCCTCTGGCTACACTTTGGCAGCGTTCCCTTGCAACAATGTAAAGCTAGAGGCCATCCATTCTGCTCTCGTAAGCTCAGGTATCCCCTCACTTCTAACGGACTGGATTGATAGAATTCTGAATAGCAGAATTATCAACTCATCCTTAGGAGAGAGTTCCGTGAGGAAATCTATTAACAGAGGCACACCACAGGGAGGAGTACTATCTCCCCTTCTGTGGCTTTTGGTAATAAATGATATTCTGATTAAATTCCAGGCGGACAGATGTGCGCTGAGGCTCCGAGAAACGGATGCCTGGAAATCGCTGAACTATGGTCACGCTAGTATTCTCAACATAACGCCAGAATGTGAGTTATTGAGGAGAAATTCTCACATTAGTGACTATGTTCCATCTCATAATGACATCAGAGTAGAGTTTCCTAGTAGGGAATCCTGGACTAGTGGCTCCTTCCATACCTCTACCAGGTCTGTCATTTTTCACAGACGGGTCAAAGATGGAGGAAGCTACTGGTGCAAGCGTTTACTGTCGGGAATTAGAAATATACAACTCATATAAACTTAACAATCTTTATAGCGTATTTCAAGCAGAAATACTTGCAATCACGAAGGCGACCGAGATAGTAAACTTACTGCCGATAATACGGGACATAGAAGGGAACGAGATAGCCGACGAGCTTGCTCGAGGGTGCTCACAATCGTTCAATCTTCCGATTGAGAGATCTGTGCAACCATCTACGGCGAGGTAGTCGGTAACAGATGGTCGAAAGAACCTGGTTGCAAAATCTCAAAAGCTATCTGGCCTGAATTCTCTTGTCGAAGAACTCCTTCGCTTCTTCTCACTTCGAAATGGGACTCCAGCGGAAAGGATTACTGTCGTCTATGTGAGGACAAAGAAGAACTAGACAAAGAAGAACAGTTTGAAAGATATGAAATTGATAATCTACCCTTCTTCTCTAAAATAGCCCTCAACCAGATCCTAGGCTTAGTCAAAAATCTGATATGGCTAAAATAACCATCTCTAGGCTCTCCCTTCACCTACTACCTTTTCCTCTCCCTTCCTCTCTCCCTCCCTCCCTTCTTTTCAGGTATAAGGGATGATCACTATGGACAATAGTATCCGAGTGGGCGGTTGTTACTAACAATCGTACATCCCTAACCAAACCAAAAACATTAAAACTACATATATATATATATATTTTTTAATATATTTTATTGTATTTCTTGAAATAATTTGAGAATAATAATAAAAAAAATAATTTTTATTTGTTGTTTTTTTAACACACAGTTCAATAAAAACTCTTTAACCTATAGAAAATACAAAAAAAAAAATCTGAACATAATATTACAATTTGTTTTTGTAGGTTTTTGTTTTTATAATTACATAACTTTTTTCTGGTATTTTATTTAAATATATTGATTTTTTTTATTAGTTTTGTTTAAAGCAAGAACCATTTAAAATAATAGGACACTTTGAAGAAGGTATTTAGTATTTGTACTAAACACAAAAAAAAAACTATTAAAAATAAGCTTAAATTACAAAAAAAAAACGTGTGAAATATAAGAAAATTAAATATATTTATGAGAAACTTAATTTCCTGGTGTTTTTTTATTATTAGAAACAATAAAAAAAACATATATAATTTAGAGGGATTATATGTAGTAGGGACGCGGGTAGCTTGGTAGACAGACGACGTTTTGACGGTAGGAACATTTAGAAATTGAATGAGTTTAGTTAAATGATAATAAAATAAAAAAGAGAAAAGGATAGATGATTGGGTTGCAAAAGTTTAATAAAAACTGACTTCTTTATAATTATTTTGTTCGAATTGTTGTTGACGGCGTGCATTTCTTCTATAGGAAAAAACAAAAATGAAAATAAAATTCAAGCGATTTCAAAATGTTCCTCTTTAAATATGTATGTATGTTTAGTTTACAACACAACAATTTATTTAGTTTTAGATTTAATGCGAATATTTTTTTGTTTGTTTTATTTTTGTTGTTTAGATTTTTTAAATATAACTAGAGATAATTTCATTGTTATTACGCAATATTTCCTTGTAGTTTAGTAGTTTATTTTTCTTGTTTAATGTGATTCCTTTATTTAGTTAATTCATAATGACGACGTTGCTTTTTTTCTTTTGGGTTTTTTTTCGCTTCTAAGTCTAAAGTTTTGTGTTGAACACTTTTTTATGTATCTTTTCCTTAATATATATATGTATATTTTTATAAATTTTTAAATGTTTTTTTTTCTTTTTCTTTAAATAGAGTTCATTACAAAGAAGCAAATAATAGCAATAATAATATAAAATAATTACACTTATTTAAATAAAAAATTTCGCTATGAAAGATTTTACAAATGAAATGTAAATCATGTTTATATATATATTTAATATTAATAATAATAATTATAGTGTAAATAGAGTAAGAAAATAAAACCTGAACACTTTTGATACAACTGTAGATGGATTAGTTTACGAAATATGTAGAGAATGGAGATTTTTTGTTTTGGAAATTGAAACAAAAATTAGCTGCTAGAAATTTTGATATAGATGAAACCACCCTTGATAGCGGTTGATTCTCAATAATAGATGCCAACAAAAAGCTCATCATCTCCCTTAAAATTACTTATAGATTTGAGGGTTGATTATTATAAATCTATCAATTAGTTCCTCCTGTATTAGATTAATAGCTAAATTCGTTATAAATCAAATGTAATTTGTAATTAAAAAATTATTTTCAATTTAATTTTTTTTTGGAATTCAAATCATTTTAGTTCAGATTGCAGTATTTTACGTATAATAAATTGTTTCGTAATTGAAATTATTCCATGCCAAATTCAAAATATTCCTTTTGGAATTATTCGATATTTTTTTTAAATATTGACACTTAAAACCGGCAATTTTTTTGAAATAAAGTTGAAATATTATTACCTCCAACAAAAAAGTTATACAATTTTATGTGCAATTCGATTTGTATTGAAATTATTCCATTGTAATTCAAAATATGAAATAATTTAAATTTCGAATTGAATTGTATTTCAATTACAAGTGCACAAATGTATTCCAAAATCCAAAGAAAATTCTTGAATAACCAAAGAACTATTTCAATCGCAAATGGAATATTTTCCATTTGAAATTTAAATTATTTGAATTTCAAATTTTGAAGAAATGAATAGAATAATTTAAATTTTGAGTGGTATTTTATTTGAATTACAAGTGAATTTGAATTACATTGTAATTCAAAGTATCTTAGTTGAAATTCCAATATATATATATATATATATATATTTTTTTTTTTTTTTGATAAATATTTTTTGAAATTTAAACTATTTCTATTGCAATTCCAAATATGCCATTTGAAATTTAAATTATTTGAATTTCAAATGTTGAAAAAAAAATTGAATGGAATAATTAAAATTTCGTATGGTATTGTATTTGAATTACATGAGAATTTGAATTACATTGTAATTCAAAATATCTTAGTGAAAATTCGAATATTTTTTGTTATAATTTTTTTATTGAAATTCGAACTATTTCAATAGCAATTCAAAATATTCCATTTGAAATTTAAATTATTTGAATTTCAAATGTTGAAAAAATTGAATGGAATAATTTAAATTTTTTTATTTTAAAATCCAAAAGAAATTCTTGAATAACCAAAGAATTTAATTAAAATACCATTTGAATATTCGAATTAAGTTTAAGAATTCAATTTGTAATTTTTGGTTATTCAAGTCTCGAATATTTCATATTTTCATATTATTCTATATGTTATTTCATTTGAATTTTTCAAATTTGAAATTTTAAATAATTCTGTTAAAATTTTTTTGAATTGAACTCGTTCGTATTGCAAAAGGAATTATTTGAGAACAGATTAATTTAAATTACAAATTAAATTAATTACAAATGGAATCCTCCTCGAATATCAATTGAAATGTTTTGGAAATTAAAAAGGTATCTTCGAATTAAAAGTGAATATTTTAATGGCCTAAAATTGTGTTTGGATTTCGAGTATTTCATTTGTAGTTCGAGTTATTCTATTTGTAATTTAAAACATTTTATTTGCTAATTAAATTATTCTATTTATAATCCAATTTATTCCATACGAAATTCAAATTATTCAACTTAAAATTCTTCATAACAAATTAAATGATTTGTAATAATTTGAATTACAAAATCGAATCACAAGTACAAATGCTTAGAAATTTTAAAAGGAATTCTCGAATTACAAAATCACAATGTGGCTGTCTGGGTGGTATTGATTTTAAAACGGGGCTATAAGGGGGTTAAACTGTTGTTGTTTCGTTTTTCAAAATAGAATTCTTTTTTCAATTTCTCCATTATCTTTTTTCGAAATCCATCATCATAAGACTATTTCACAAAAATAGTTTAGGAGAGGTGTGTGTGTGTGTGTGTAGGAGGAAATATATACTAAATATACATAGGCAGATTTATTAGGATTAAGGAAGGAGGGAGAAAAAGGATCATTAACCAAAAAAAAAAATTATTTGTGTTGTTGTTGTGTGTATGTGTTGTATAGATACAATAAACAAAACAATATGTTTGACATGTTTTTGTTTCGAGATGAACATGCAGCAAGGTATTTGAGGGAGCATATATGAGGGAGTAGTGGGGATTATAGATGTGTTTGCGTGTCTGTTTTTGTGTAGATACACATATACATAGTTATGTTTTATTTAACGTGTTTTTTCTTTATTGTTTATTATTTTTAGAGAAATTGTGTGAAGCCCAATTGAGTGAAGTCTTCCAGGAATTGGCTAAAGCCTCGCTAAATTTCGAACGGAAATGTTCGAGTGCTTTTTCTGTACTATATTCTAAAACCTAGGGGAGAAAATGACAAAAAAGTAACAATTTATAAATTTATTATTGTTTTTGAAATTCACGAACTATGTGATGTAAATCGATTCGAAATTCCGATGGGGGTTGAAAGGAAGGAGAATAATTTTTTTATGACCAACCCTATTATACATGAAGAGATAGCTTCATATCTTGATTTGTAGCTATAGTAAATTAGTTTTTTTGAGATTGCATTTCTTTAATGAAATCGTATGATACATTTTTTGTAGAACATTTCGCCCTTCTACTTCGATTCCTTCTATAGCCATTTTATACATACAGATGTGTGATTTTTCATCTTCGCAATGTTCTTCAAAATGTTGCTCATAAGATTTTAGGTATTGCATTTCCTCAATTTTACCCGTGAAGATATTAAAATATATATATATATATATATATATAGGGTTTTAGTCACATACCCTATATATACAGGGTGAGATGAAAAAACTGCAACCAACTTCGAACTGCTGTTATTTCTAAGCTGTTAAAATTATTCCAATGACAATGAACAAGCGTACAAAACCATTTTGGTGAGAATTTTCCAGAAAAAAAGGTATTCGTAATGGAACTCAAGCGTCATAGCGTGATTTCTTTATATTTGGTTGCAAAACAACAAGTGGCTATCGTTAGAGCACTCCAGCATTTAAATGTGAATAAATCGTTCGTTCGTTACTGTGATACAGGTAGCGTAGGCCAACGTCAAGGAAGTGGGCGGAAGAAAACAGCAACATCAGCAGAAATGCAAATGCATGAAAAGTAAAGAAGCGAATTGATCGAAACCCGCGTCGCAGTGGTCGAAAAATGGCTCGTGAGCTTAACATATCGCAATATTCCATTCGGAAAACATTGAAAAATGAACTCGGGGTAAAGCCATTGAAATTCCAAAAAGTGCAAGAGCTTACACCACAACAGAAAGAAAATAAACTCAAAAGAGCTAAAGAGTTGCTTCGCTTGGCCGAAAGTGGTGAACTTCCGAATTTAGTTTTCTCCGATGAGAAAATATTCGTTGTCAAGCAGTTTGTAAACAAACAAAATGATCGTGTTTACTTGTCAAATATATCAGCTGAAAATGAGCATCTTTGGTTGGCCACCAGAACTCAATCGCCGGCCATGACCTCTCCGCTCTTATTAATCGATCGTGGCATCGGAATAAATGCCGAATATTATCGCGAAAATATTCTTGAGGGTGTATTAAAGCCTTTGGTACGCAAATATTTTGGCCGCCGACCTTGGACATTCCAAAAGGACTGAGCAGCATCGCACTCAGCACGCACCACCCAAGAATGGACTTCTGTACTGTATCTCGATTTGGTCACGCTCACGTTTGTCTTGTTCTTTTTTCTGAAAAAACGTTTCTTCTCTCTCCTATTCTCCCCATTATTCTCTCTGGGACCAGAAGCTTTTCAAAATGATCCTTTCAGATCCTCAACACGCTGTCTGTAACTATTATCAGGTTTCCTTCTTCATCTCTACAGGGGAATGTGCCCGCACCAAAGCCTTAAGTTCAGAGTTTTACCATTTGCTAAAATTTCCGGACTTCATTCTGACTCCTGTACATACCGATTTGCTCCTTTTCTCCCGATAATTCTCTCTGGCATTGCGTGTTGCTACTGTTTGCAGGGTTGCTCCATATGCTCCAAGGTACGATCGTACCTTGGGTTTCTTGTTGGTGGTCTTTGGTACCCAAGTGTTGCTTTTGTTGCAGTTTGTGGGGATTAGGCAATTCTTTGCCATTGTGCTTCTGTAATATTATCGGGACAAGGAGTGCTCTCGTCAAACAGGTGGGTAAGTTGAGCGGAGTAGGCTTCTGCTATATGTTGTGTTTGCAGCTTTTCGACGTCGAGTTTCCGTGTTACATTAGATCGCACCTATTCCTGCTACATAAAGACGTGTGCGAACCTTGGCTGCCACAATGTAATCGACATTCATTCCTCGGATCGATCTAACGCCTTAAACACTGGATGAATGCCTTCTGTCTACAACAACAGCATCAATTTGATTTGTCGTTTCTTAATCAGGAGAAATCCAGGTGGCCTTGTGTATATCGAGATGCTTGAATCTGGTGTTGCTAACTACCGGCGATAATATTGACGACGTAATTGCAAAAATTTCCAACTATTTAGCCACCATCATCAACTTCTTCCGGGAGCGCAATCTTTTCACTTCCTGGACACGAGAAATCAATCTAAAACTTAAACATTTCCATTGAAGATAGGGGCATCACCACCGTCCATAGTCCGAAAATGCTTGTGGTGGTCATCGAAAACCTCCTTCATTTCTCCTCGCATTCCAATTACATCAACCACAAGGTAAAAGCTAGGATTAAATTCTGAAAGCTTTGGCTGGCACCTCCTGGGACAAGTATAAAAAAACGTTAGTAACGACTTATAAGACCATAGGTTTTTCCATTCTGAATTATATTGCCCCAGTTTGGACTTCTTTCCTTAGTGACACAGAATAGAGATCCTTGTAACCAACCTAAAATAATGCACTCGGAATTGCAAACGGCTGCGCCCCGATGACGAGCATCGATCACCTCCATGAGGAGACCAGGATGCTGTCAAGCAACATAATGTGTTGTTGACTAGACAGTTCCTGCTGGCATGCTATCTGCTGTGCCATCCTAACCATAACGCAGTGATGGCAGATCCACCTCCGCGACACATTCGCCACGACTTCAGGCGCTATCGTGATGGCATCCAAGACGTCATTCCATCGGACGTCAACAGATTGTCGATAGCGAACGCGATGAAATCCGTACATCAACTGGCGGTCTCCGAAGCCATATATGGCTACAGATTCAATAAAATCCTAAAAAAAAACATCCTCCTGCAATTCCGGAGAGTGAGAGGCTTCTTCCTAGGCAAACCCGTTCAATTCCGGCACAACCAAGATCCGGATACAGCAGTGTTCTCAACTCCTATCGAGGGCGCATTGTCCCCGGAACCCTAAACTGGTGTCCCTTCTGCCAACAAAGCCCTCACGACACACACCATCTATTCAATTGTCCGTCAGAGTCTACAAGTCTATTGCTTACAGACTTATGGTTAAAATCAATAGAGGTGGCACATTTTCTTCGGATACCCTCTTCAAATCAGATTTCCTAATAATTAAGTAATATATTTTCCTTCTTCCGCTTTTTTATCAATATTTTCAAGAAAGAACTTTCATCAACATCCGTTGTTGGATGTTTCTTCATGGAAGCTAATTTTTCGGTCGGTGGGGCCAAAAATATTTCCCCTTCCGATTTTTGCATTAAAATCTCCTAGCAGAATGTTTTAATATCATGGCTAGGGCAGCGGTCATATGCTGTTTCTAGGCGTTCGTAAAATATGTCTTTGGTCTGCTCATCTTTGCCTTCGGTCGGAGCATGGTCGCAAACGAGTCTGATGTAGAAGAACTTCGCTTTTATACGGATTATATCAATTCGCTCATCTACTGTAGTGAATCTGGAGACGAGGTCTTTTATTCTCCTATTAGTTTTATGGCAGCTATAATACAGGGCGTAGTCATCTGATTTACTTACGCCAGTCCCTTTCCATCACATTTCCTGTAAGGCAATATTATCGGATTTATACTTCTTGAGTACATCCGTTAAGGCAAACACTGCGCCCGTTCTGTACACACATTTCAAGTGCAAATTCGCAGATCGTGGTCCTTTATACGTTTGCGGGTGTCATCAACATTAGGGGGGTTTGGTTTTCTTTGCTTTTTCATAGTAGGTTGGGTTTTCCGAGAGTGGTTATGGGTGAACTCGCGGCACATATTAGCTCCCTATTTCAATGGATATTGAAAATAGTTACCCCAAGTGACACCGTCCACAATTGAGATGAAAGAGGGACCAAGATAAGCTTGGGCTTTGCCATGTTAAAGCCAATCAGAGCCGTTGCTTGGTATCTATCATCCCCTACGTCATGATAGCTATCATCCCCTAATAATGGCTACAAATCAAGATATTTTAGCAATCTCTGTATACTTAATATGGTCGTCAGAAAAAAATGATCACGACATATCTGCAAACTTTCACCTATGGCGAACATCATCTGGGGGTTCTACTCGACAAGGTATTTCATCCCCGGTAGGATTTTTTTATACCACATAAATGTTTCACCGATTTCGTTTCACAGTGTAGTTAGTGTTATTTAAATATTAACACTAGAACGCCGAAGGCCGTCATTTTGACCGCTTTCCAATTTCAAGTACAAAAGCAACTGTGCATTTAATGACACTTTTTTAAATTTGGTGAATTTTTTATAATAAACGTAATTCTATGAGGTACAAAAAGTCACCATATTTTAAAAAAAAAGTGTCATTAAATGCACAGTTGCTTTTGTACTTGAAATTGGAAAGCGGTCAAAATGACTGCCTTCGGCGTTCTAGTGTTAAATATTTTAGAATTGTTTTTCACTTCAAATTGAAGTGATTTACATCACATCATAGTATGAGAGACATATGTCTATGTGTATACACTTACCAAAGTCTCTTTTAAATAATTCAAATCCTTTTCAGATGATAGCTCTGGCAGTCCTGTTGATATCATCATACTAAATAGTGAGAGTATAAGGCAGCCGTGTTTGCGTAATACCAAAAATGCCTAGATTCAATAAAAAGACACAAATAATTTCAAGTTAATACTTTTTAAAATTACAAATATAAATAAAAATATAAATAAAATATATTCAAAAAAATCTTTCAAATCTTAATCTTCAAACAATTGTATATTGAATTCTCTCTTATTTTTTCAATTGTACAACATACCTTTTCACACATTTCTTGAAAATATCGAAATTCCTCGGCCATGCGATCGGCACGACCCTTATTTATAACATATACAAAATCATGGGTTAGTACGAAAGGAACACGTTCACGGCGAACACCGAATTTTTCTTTAAAATGACCCAGTATATGACCAAAGTCTATATGGAAAAGCTGAAAAAAAAAACAAACACACACACATACACAATTATGTCGTTAACCATAAACACTTTAATGGAAAATATTATTTCCTCATTACAACTTACTTGACCATTTTTCTTAACCATAATATTATCTGAATGTCGGTCGGCAACACCCAAGACATAGGTGGCCACACAATAACCAGCACAACTAAGTGTAAATTCGGTAACGGCTTTATTCATTTCTTCTTCCGTCTTATTGTGCTCCTTGAGCCAGCTGTATAGGGAGCCTTTTTTGAATGGTGATGTTGCTGAAAACATACCCTTTTCCTTTTGTATATTGGCAATTGTTTCGGCATTTAATACCACTTCGATCATACCCAAACGACGTTCCATGCTAATGCAATTGTATATGTTCATGCGGAAGTCCATACTAAATATTAAAAAAAATTAAATTAGTAATAAAATTGATTAGATGTAGACATTGTCGCTTACCCTTCATTTTTCCACAATTGATCCATTACTCGTAACATTTGTAATGTCAACATGTCCTGCCGCAGATCATCACCATTTTTGAATATAATATAAATATCATTACAATTCTGATCGGCATTTTCGAATACAATCCATAGGGGACGCATTTTCGAATCCATAACTTTACATTTCTCCGGTTTAACACCCTTGCAACGAAAGCTGGGATTCAGCGGATTTTGTATTCCTTGGAAGACATTGTTGTTACGTCCATTACGTAGAAATTCTTGCAGTAGATTACGAACTTTTTCTTTACTGCCCTTCTTCGCCAACACCGAACCCTGTTTGAGCTTTTCCAATGCATGCAGCTGTTTGCGTAACACCGAGACATGTGGCCTACAACCTTTTAGATATGCCTCCAATAACAGACCAAAACGTGTCTGCATTGACGGTGTCTGCATTTCGGAACGTAAATGCCAGAAGAAATAATGACCTATTCGTTGATTTCGTAATGCCCGTTCCAATATGAATGTGGTAAGGGCACAGTCTAAATAAGATTCGTGTTTCATGGCCTGCACCAATTGCAGTAAATACAACAGCAGCTCTTCGTCTCTGTAAAGAAGAGCAAGAAAATATTTTAAATTTTAATTTTGGATATTTTTTTCGTTTTTGTTAGCTTGACCTACCTTAAATTTTTCAGACATCTGATAGCAAAATTTCTAACTGCTGGATCCGGATAAGCATAGTCCAATAATTCCAATGATCTTTCAACTGAGATGGTTGGCCACTCCTTTAATAGATACCACATTTCAGCCACCTCATCACGTTTATTCCAGTTGACACAATGCAGTAGAATCGAAAGTTCTTCGGGTTCTTCGATTTTAATGATATATCGTTTTTCCCATATATCATTACGATCCTGATCGTGCATTTCATACAGCTTATTAAATGTGCGAGAATACTGGGATAAAACTTTGCTGACCGCCGCCGTCGATGATGGTACTGGGGGGTAATCGAGTGATTTAATGCGACCCAGTGGTTCGTTGCAGGCCGCCAAACGTGTGGCATACTGTAATACCGTATCCTCCGAGGGATATTGTATATAATCGTATTCATAACTATGGAATGTCAGCTGTACAACAGCACATTCGTCTTTACGAGGATTCGGTTCAATTGTGCCCAACGGATGAAATATTTCATCCGATTGTATGTCATCGGCATATGTCCACGTGTATAGGGATATACAGCCACTTTTCAATTGTTCCTTATAATCGAATACCGTTGTATTGACCCAGGCCAGTGAATTGATATTGACATTGGCATCTTTCAGCAGGGTATTACTACTGGTATTCGATGATTTTTTGGAGCGTGATGATCTTGTAACTTCATAGATGACCAAACATAGACGGGTCATGCGTGGCAAGTTCTGTATGGGTATGTCGAAGATAACGTCTTTTTCGAAGGTAAACGATCGATTATTACTGCTGGCAATATCGAATGAATGTTGGGCACACAGCTTGTGTTCGCCATGGTAGAGGCCAATGTGAACACCGACTTTATCACCTCGGACCAGATCACAATTCACATTATCGATGCGATGCAAACGTAAACGAAATGGTTGATTTAGATCCCATGAACATTTGACCTTGCGGTTCTCCAATTCGTTTGAGGGATGGCGAAAGCTTTCAGGCTTTGGTGGTCGTTTGGGGGCTGCATTCAATTCTTGTTTATAAGCTTTGTACGATGGTAAGGTATCGATAGCTTTTAAAACTACATTGGGTACGTCAGACCCGGAAAGGCTTTCCTGTAAATCAAATCAATCAAATTGTTTATTGTCAAAAAATAGAATCACTGTGAAGTAAAGTTCCGCAAATCCTTACCTGTATATAAATAAACTGTATCAATGGATAATCACCAAATAAATACTCATCTCGGCCACGAACTTTCAGTATATAATCGCTGGCACGATCACTGACTTTTATTTGTGATTTGCGAACTTTTAATATTGCCGAATCGATTAGTGTTCGGGGTGTATGCTGATCATTTACCGATATGGTAAACGATGTCTCATCATTCTCCAATTTGACCACAACCAAAAAGTTGGAATTTCGAAAACGTTTCCTTATGATTTCGGGCATTCCGGGTGTATCCGCCAGCCGCAAAGGATGCTCGTACAGCAATTTTTCATACCAACTATATTTGGAACGTTCCAGTTCAATTTCATCGCATAGCAGCGACATTTTTCGCCGAAAATCATCTTCTTCGGGACTGCGCTGGGCACTGTAGTCCTCAAATGATTTACCAATCATGTTACTGACCAATTTCGATAGTTCATAATCACTGGATATTGTGCTAGCTTCAGAACGTTCACCCAAACGTAAAAGGCAAAAATAAGGCTGTAATTCACATAATCGTTTGGTCTCATCGGTAAATGGTTCGACCAGTGCAATTGCTGATATTCCACTGACTTCATAATCACATGCATCTTTGATCAGATTATTTAATGGATAGTTTTTAGCTTGTCGGACCATTTCCTAACAAAGGGTGAAGGATAGTGAATCAGGATCGTTAGTACATATTTATGTAAAAGAAGAAAAATAATATAAATTAAACGTTTATGTTCACTTACTGCCTTGACTTCTCGTATTGTGGTCGTTGCAGGTACATTCAAACATAGAAAAATGCCATTTGGTAGAAAACATTTCAGTTCAACATCTGGTGGGTCGTTTTTCCACGTGTCAATGGAAAATGATGAACCAGCCAACGGTGCCATTTTTCAGCAACAATTCCGCAAAGGGCAAGACGTTGGCAAAACTCTTGTTGTTTATTTTATTTTTCCAAGCTGAAATAATAAATGGATATTAATAAATAAAAATAAAATTAGGCTCAGATCGCTGAAGGTTCCAAATTGCACAAAATAATAATAATTATAATTTCAATACATTATATTCAAATATGTAAACCGTGAAAAGATAAATTGGCTTCAGTCGTTCACACATTACGCTGGATAGCACTTTATATGGTATGGGAAGGAGACTTATTCCTCTATAGTTGGCACATGTTGTCTTGTCTCATTTTTTGTGCACGGGACACAGGATGTGAAGGTTTCAATCATTGAGCATGCATTCCTCTAGCCAAATTGTACTAATCAGCTGGTGCATGCTCCTGACCACCAGTCCTCAACAAGCAGTCTGTATCCAGATTTCAATCCTGCACCAAAACCTTCGGTTTGGTGTTTTACTCGTACGTAAAATTTCCGGGCTTCATTATTCTGACTCCTGTACATCTCAAACATACTCAAAAAGGCTATCGAAAATTGTGTTTTGGTTACAGATTTAGTGGCGGGTTAAAGAAAAATATATAAATATATCTCCAGATCATGAAGATCCTTTCTGACATGCCTAGATGGTGGTGATGATGAAGATCTTTCCTGACATCCCTAGGTGGTGGATAGGCATCCATAAGGTGATGGTTTGGATGGCTATTTCCATAGCACCCGAACATCTAGTTGTGTTGACGCACAAGAAGAATATTCGTCTTCTCATGTAAGTGATCTATTGGAGTCATGAAGATACATCCTTTTGCAATAACGTTGGCGAATCACACTGTGGGCACATAGTTTACCACAGAAAGGCCCATTATTGTATACGTTGTTAACATGGTTTATTTGTCAGTTCCCCAAGTGCTACCGGCTTGCGACTTGAGATTCTTTATGCCAGCAATTGATTTGAGGATCGTTTTCCTTCAACATAGTTGGTGCTCGGAATTGTATGCCCCTCGAACTGCACATTCAATGGCATTTTCATCTCGGACCACATTCCGATTTGAGAACCATTTTCTTTCAACTTCGTTGTTGGATAGAATTGTATGCCCCTCGAACTGCAATTCTATGGCATTTTCATCTCCGTTCATTGATGGTCGTAATTGTATGCCCCTCGAACTGCACATTCAATGACATTTTCATCGCGGACCACAGCCCGACCTATCGCTTTATAAGACATCAACAACGTATACACATGTGCTGCCAGCAAATTATTTGTGGAGCATTTTCTTTTAACTTCGTTGGTGGATGGAATTGTATCCCCCTCGACCTTCACATTCAATGGCATTTTCATCTCCGCCCATTGGTGGTCGGAATTGTATGCCCCTCGAACTGCACATTCATTGACATTTTCACCTAGGCGAAGATTTCTTGGCGGATATAATCATATTCCTCGCATGGAAGAGGGCGGTTAAATTTATGAATTGACGCAGAGTGAAAATCTGGTCAATGGTGGATTTGTCAGGTCTGAAGCTGCATTGGTATGGTCCAATAATGTCATTGACGATTGGCTTCAGACTTTCACATAGTACGCTGGATATCGCTTTATATGGAATGGGAAGGAGACTTACTCCAACTCCAGACATATCACCCTACCCTGAGGGAACTTCCTGCCTTCTTATGCGGGGTTTGGACTTATTTCGGAATTCCACATACGACTGGCGTCCACACATTTTATCCACATTATCCAACGTTTCAACTTTGACCGGAGGAAGGTATGCTCGATGTCCTCAAACAGAGGGTTGCTTAGTATGGGGGTTAGATATATTGGAGAAGGTAGATATAAGGACTCCAAATATAAATCGCAACTAATGTATATTTTTTGGTAGCATATAATTGTGTAATCATAATCGACATTCAATAGTTGGAATGAATATTTATCTTCAGTTGGAGGTGTTGAATCGGTCTGACGTCGTTTTACTTGTTTACAACTTTTCACAACAGCTCGATTAGAACAGCTACAACAACAACAAGCAACATTCATTTTGCGGCAATATACAAATACAACAACAATGACTATTTTCAATTTTTATCAAAGATTTTCTTTAAGGATATTGAATATATTTTCAATAAATTTACGTTTTTTTCCAATAGACCACAACAAAATATCGCACAAACGAACGTTAAAAATGATAAAAAAAATATGTTTTTTTTCTTTGCCCTGCGGCATCACATCACTCGAAAACTCCATCACAACACTCACTATTCATTCACAACATCGTTATGCCGTCCGTCTGTCGTCTTTTCGTCGTCGCACCCAAAACTGTGAACAAACAACGCTCATCTATAATTCTGGGGAAATACCAAAACATCATTACAACAAACAAACACGATGACTGTAATATTTTTTTTTAAATATTCACACGCTCAAATTCGAAGGCAAAAACATGTTTATATTTTTCATCCTTTTGGGCACCAATCGCCCTACGTACCTTTATTAGTTTTTTTTCTTAACTTTTTCCCTTTTTTATTTGTTTGCTGTTGAAAGACGACGACCGATTTTTATGTATTTGTTTGTGAGAAGAAGCAAAACACACAGAGTGATAGACGACGGAAAAATAAATTCCTTTCTTTCGTTTTTATTTTTCACCTCAGGGATGTTCACGACACGACGATTTTCTGTAAATTTCTATGATGCTCTTTTTTTATTATTTATTTAAAACACATTAACTGGTGGATAAGATAAACGAAATCATGTTGACTTCTTTTTATTCTTGTTTTTTCTGATTATTTTCATATGAAATGAAATTGACTTTTTTACTTTTTCGCGTACCGAAATGAAAAACGTTCCATCTGCTACAAACTGGATGGGGAGAGAGAGTAAGAATGTCTGATAAAGAAGGAATCGAAAGAGAATAGACGCTTAAGAGAGCCGATTGTTGCGAAAGTGGACATGGAGTCATAGACAATTGACAGATTGGGAAGAGACAGAAAGAACACACGATAGAGAAAAAACTGGTAGTGTGTACACCATTATACCATAAAAACGTTGATTTGTTAAGAGGTTCACACACTATTAGCACATTTTTTTTCAAAAAAAAAAAAAACATTCAATATTAAGAAAAGGCAAGGCGATATTGGAAAACCTTATACAACTTATTCTTAAATTCCTATTTTTTGGCAACAATTAGATTTTTTTTGGCTTAAGTCTAGTTTAGGGCCCACTCGCTGATCGCTTTAAAATGTAGTCCCTATAGACTATGGAGAATTTATCGGGAGAAAAGGAGAGAGGAGAAACGTATTTTCAGATAAAAAAACACGAAAAACTTAAGCGTTAGCAAATCGAGATGTACAGGAGTCAGATTGGTGCAGGCACATCCTTCTGGTATCAAATAGTGACAGTGAAGAAGATACCCCAGAACAAATATTAGATGACCTAGCCAAGATGAGGTCAGAATATCAATCAATCGGCCGAAGAATAATAAAACAGCAGGTGCCGATGGGTTACCAGCTGAACTATTCAAGACTGGTGGTCAGATGCTGGTTAGGAGCATGCACCAGCTGATAAGTACAATTTGACTATAGCATCATGTGTCTCGTGCACAAAAAAGAAGACAATACGATATATATCAACTATAGAGCAATAAGTCTTCTTCCCATCCCATATAAAGTGCTATCCAGTGTGCTGTGCCAATGATCAATGACATTATTGGACAATACCAATGCGTCTTCAGACCTAGCAAATCCACCATTGACCAGATTTTTTTGGCTATGCCAAGACTGACCTCAGAATCTAACACAAAGGACTTCTATGGAGCCCTCTTTTAAGAGCCACATCCCTCTTTTGGACGGGAAAAGATTCGTTCACAGGTAAGAAATACCTTCTGTTAAAAGGAGCCTCAAATTCTATCAAAAGTTCTCTCGGAAATATCAGCGAATGATTAAAAAAATAAAAAATCAGAAGATGACCTAATTTGCAACGAATAAAAATAATTTCAATTAATTTACATCTCTAATATAGATGACGGTGAGTAGCCCGAGAACAACCGGGAAGATGGAGGCATGGCCTCCGAATGTTGACAAGTCATTGACACTTACTTCCATTGCGAAAGAGAATTTTTTAGTGTCGAAGTCGGCTACAAAGAGAGACCGTACGAAGGCCTCTAGAAAGGTGACCAAGATGCAACCTCCTTTCCAGCAAGAACCAAAACCTGCGGTCCACTCTCCCTTCGAGGCGCCCAACCCACCCGGGCCAGAGATGAGCGACATGTTTGAGGATATAGAAGTCATAATTGAACAGATCCTTGAGTCACAGCCATGTTTAATAGCGCTTTTGCTAATCGTCACAGTACCATGAATGGATAACGGATAATTTTTGGCCTGTATTCGAAGCTATTAATAAATCTGAATTGCATATGGTCTCAACAGGGCAAAGCCACACATCACACGCTACAATCGATGTATTGAAGAATAAGTTTCATGGTCGCTTTATTTCAAGAAATGGCTCACACGAATGAAGGCCTTGTTCGTGCGATTTAATGCCTTTAGACAATTTTCATGGGGCACTACGTCAAGTCATTGGCCTATGCCGAAAAGCGAACACGGCCCTCATGAGTTGAGGGAAAAGAATAAACAGGAAATATCAACCTTTCGGTTAAGTCATCGAAATCTAACACCAAAGTTTGGGCAGATGTAAACGTTCTGCTGTGGCAATATGAGCGATGTCGAGTTTCTTTTATAAATGTCATTCATTGTATTTCAATCGCATAATACAAATTTTTAATATACATATCTAATTTTTTTGTGTTTTGTTTTAAAAAAGCAAATTTCAAGTCCTAATTAGGAAACCATTTACAACAGTCTAACGATTGGCCGTTTTCAGGTCGGTGTTACATTACACAATTACCACCATTGTGATTGATACACATACACACGCATACAACACAAAGCCAATCCAAAGCTGAGTGCTATGAAATGACATTTTGAGAATGTAAACATTTGTCATTTGTTGTTGTGTTGTGTGCAAAAAAACAAAAGTGAAAAGTTTGTTTATTGATCTCCACAGTGGAAAATCTTAAATCTAAATAAAAAAATATAATGCCCAATTAAAGCATAAATATTCAAATTAGATATTTCAATAATATTTTTCATTAAGTGGTGCTTTATTGTGTATTTACGGGCATTTTTTTTCGTAAAGAAAAGTTTATCAAATACGCTATAAAAATGAGCGACGATGAGGGTGAGTTTTGAAACAAAAATGTCATTGTGCAATTAATATTTAATTGCAGTGGTGGCCAGTTGCCTGCCATCCACAAATGATGAAATCCAAAATATTGATTTATCAACTTTTTATTGAACGCGTGATATATAGTTGTTGATGTTTTCACTAATGGTAGGGGGGATAACAACAAAATTTTATTTATTTGCGGTTTGTAAGAATGTCGAAGAAAATATTTTAGGGTTGCCAGGTTTTTTTTGTTTTGAGTAACTTACGACTTTTTTCTTATTTGCAAATAAGAAAAAAGTCGTAAGTTCGGAATATTGAAATTTGTTGTGAGGGTCACTGGGCTGGGTTTTTCAAATTTAGAATGCGAATTAAAGTTGAGGAGTAGGGTCGATATAAGAAGGTGGCTTTGAAAGTGTGTACTCATGTATACGAAAAGTACTAAATATTACTATATTTAGTATAATTTGGATTTGGGTGGACCTGTAAAGCTGGGATCTTGCCATTTGGAGTTAGGATCACTGTTTGGGGTGTAGAATTGAGCTATGTAGGAAGTTTGGAAAATTGCATGTGGATTTTGGTGAACAATGTGGATTTTGGTAAACTGATAGAGCTGGAATCATACAATTTGAAGTTAGGGTCACTGTTGGGGTGTAGAATTGAGCTATGTAAGGACGTTTCGGAAATTCATACTAATGTGTACTAAATTTGGTATAATTAGAATTTTGCGTGAACTGATAGAGCTGGAATCCTAAAATTTGGAGTTAGGATCATTGTATGGTTTGGGTATGTAGAAAGTTTTGGAAATTTGTGACGTCCGTCTGTCAATTATAATTTATAAAGACGATACAGATCACAGTTATGGACCAATTGTCACGAAATTTTGCATGTAGGACGGGTTCTGGCCAAAGAAGGCCCCTATCTTATTGGTATTGTAACAGGTTGGCTGTTGATGAAAGTTCTTTCCTGAAAACTTTGATAGAAAAAAAAAACGGAAGAAGGAAAATATATTAATTAATTATTAGGAAATCGGATTTGAAGAAAGTAGCCGGAGAAATTGTGCCACCACTATTGACTTTAGCCATAAGTCTATAGGCAATAGACTCGTAGGCTCGGACGGACAATTGAATAGATGGTGCGTGCCATTTATGGCTTCGGAGACCACCAGTTGATGCATGGATTTCATCGCATTCGCTATCGACAATCAGTTGACGTCCGATGGAATGAATTCTTTGGATGCCATCACGATAACGGATGTTGTTGTATAACTTCATTGCATCTGTAGCCATTTTTGGTTTCGGAGACCGCCAGTTGATGCACGGATTTCATCGTGTTCGCTATCGACAATCTTTTGACGTCCGATGGAATGACGTCTTGGATGCCCTCACGATAGCGCCTGTAGTTCTGGCGGATGTGTCGCGGAGATGGATCTGCCATCACTGTGTGATTGTTAGGATGACTCGGCAGATAACATGCCAGCGGGAACTGTCTAGTCAACAACACATTATGTTTCTTGACTGACAGCATCCTGGTCTCCTCATGGAGGTGATGGACGCTCGTCATATGGACACAGCCGGTTGAAATTCGGAGTGCATTATTTTGCATGGATTTCCATTGTGTGTCACTAAGGCAAGAAGTCCAGACTGGGGAAGCATAAGTCAGGATGGAACGACCTATGGCCTTATAAGTCGTTACCAACGTTTCTTTATCCTTGCTCCAGGAGGTGCCAAAAAACTTTCAGAACTTTATTCCTAGCTTTCACCTTCTGGTTGATGTAATTAGGATGCGAGGAGAAATGACGGAGGTTATCGAAGACCACACCAAGGATTTTCGGATTATAGCCGGTGGGGATGCGCCTACCTTCAACGGAAATGTCAAGTTCTAGATTGACTTCTCGCGTCCAGGAAGTGAAAAGTGGCACAATAGATTTTTCAGTGGATAATTTTAGATTGCGCACCCGTCGTCAATGTTAACGTTAACAATGTTATTGTTAGTACTGATCGGTTAATATTTAGAGCACAAAATGGACCAAAAACAAAAACATGTTTTTCGGGTCGCTCTAGAGACTAAAATTATAACCCAAACATCACGAAATATTAGAAAAAAAGGGGGATCTGTCCTTTATATAACCATGGCTCTTTCCATGATAATCGTTCAATATTTAGCGGGTCAAATGGAGAGAGAGAAAAATGCTCTAAAAATATACGCTTATGAGTGTGATAGTTAACAAAATAAATTAAATATCTTTATTTGTATACCCTCCACAGTGTCGATTGCACAGACATTGCTAGTGCTGCTAGGTTGTTTAGTATTGGAAATGGGATATATCGGTCCACGTTTTGGTGTAGCCCCTATAAAACTTTATCCTTCATTATTCGGTATTTTGGGAGCGTTTTTCGTCAGAATTGACTGTAATTTTGTATTTTTGGTTCTCGTGTTATAGAACATCTCCGTACCAATAATTATTTAAATTGAACACAAATTCTGGGTAGCCCCCATATAACAGTTACCCCCTATATTCGATATTTTGGGGTTTTCGGACAGATTTTCCAAGCTGACTGTATTTTGGGTTATTATATAGCATATCTCCATAGTAAATACGAGGGCTGTTCGGAAAGTTCTTAGCCCAGAAAAAAAGCGCGGTATAAACAGAATAAGTTATGTTATGAACTCATGTTAAATTTTGTCCCGATCTGGCAACTTCTTCGTATAAAAACAGGTGTTCAAAAAATACAACTTTTTTTACAATGAAAGCCGTACCAAAAATTATTATTATTATTGGCCTAAGTTTCCGGGTAGCACCAATATAACGGTGGTACCCCAATATTCGGTATTATGGGGATTTGTGGCACGTTTTTCAAACGAATTGACTGTAATTTAGTATTTTGGGTTCTCATTGTATAGTACACCCTTACACAAAAAATTATTCAGTGTAGCCCCTATGTTTGAGTGTAGCTCCCATATAACGGTACCCCCACATTTCTGTACTAAAACTCATTTCACTATCCAAAAAGATCAATATTGATCCCAGTTTTTCCCACGTCTTTTTTTCGGTATATTCAAAGTCCTATCACAACATGAGTTTACTCCCAGGAGCCCCCATTAATTTCACATATGTGTTTTGAATGTCGTCCTCATGGTAGAGGGTTTTACAAAGTTTGGCCGGGCCGAACTTAACGTCATTTAAACTTGTTTATTTTTTTCTTCTTTTGTATTTTATGCGATTAATACGTCAATTTGTAGGTCTTCATTATTTTATCAGTAGTCTGTCCATATACCACCATAAATTATAATATGTGCAACTGAGTAATAATGTACCAGTCAATAATCTTATGCATTCATTCCCATACCTACACACACACCCATAATAGTAATAATGCAAAATATCAACCACAATATTTTTTTACATACATTTTACCCGATAATAAAATAAAAGTCTTCCATTGCGCGTCGTCATATGGTTGCTGGATTATTATTATTATTTTGCATAATAAGTGAAACATATCATTTACCGCCAGTTCTCCTTGTACACTAGACCATCGTCATCTATCCTCCTACCCCATCTCCTTCACATCTTAGTGTCAGAGCTAATGAGACTTAGTGTATTTTTTGCTGATTTTTTTTTGGCATTGGTTTGTAATAGAATCTTTGATGCCACTTGAGGAATTGTTGTTACTGTTGTTGTTGCTGTTACAAGATTTCCCTGAGAATGGGACTTGTATTACACAAAAAAAGAACACCACCTCAGCCACGTGCAACAGTTGGTCGTACAGCAGCAGCTGGTAAGTATGGACAAAAATGCGTGTCTTGCGCAGTTGTTATTGCCTCTCTGCTTTCTGTGTTCTGCTCCCCATGGACTCGGATCAACAAAATTGTGGGTGGTTGTGGCGGTGGTGGTTGTTTGGATTGTAAAATACAAGCCAACCAACCACTAAAGCTATATCACCTCTTCTCCTGCTGCTCTTTTGCCGGTTTTATGAATGAATTTGCCAAAGTTTGTTGGCTGATATTTGAGAGCAGGCAATTGATTTTTAACCAAAGCTGACGTTGATGTCGTCTCGAAACGAAGCCAAAAATTTTCCTCAACTTACATTTTTGTTGTCATTATAAGTTTGTACTGCTAAGGGTGTTGTTGTCTCAGAAGGTATCGGGAGTTGGGCACGAAAAAAGGAAACTCTACAGCTAAATAGGGAGGAAAAAAGAAAGAACACACTGAAAATTTATATGAATATCAATTTTCCTTTGCAATAATATTTTATAATGTATTGAAAGTGTGTGCAAAAAAATTTTGAGTGATACAGTAATTGAGGATAACGAAAAACAAATATGGATTGGAGTTTTGTGGAAAAACCAAAATCAGGCACCGAAACCGCTCTAGATGCTTGTGATTATTTTCTAGATGAGGTCATTGAAATTACAAAAACCTTAGGTGAATCATTTTAAAGAAATTTTCATTGCTATTATTATTTTTGGTTTGTTTCTTAGTTAATTAATTTAACTTTTTTACATAATGATGTGTATAACTCCCAAAAACATATATGTATTTATATTCGTTTTTGTGTGTGTAATTGTTTCCAGATGCTCGTGAACAGGTTCGCCTTATCAAACATCGTGAATTGCGACATGCAGTAACCTCTGGAGATGAACGCACGGTGCGTGTCCTTTTGGAGGCATTGGGCAGTGAGCGGCAAATTATAGTCAATATGGCTCCGGCTGGTGCAAATACACTGTTATTCCTGTAAGTATATCTGCATACATATATGTAAATTGTGTACTTGTATGGATGTAAATGAACATGTCTTTTTTTGTAATGTTGATATAATTTTTTTTTGTTTGTTTTGATTTAAGGGCCGCCCAGTCGGGTTATGAGAGCATAACAAATCGTTTATTGGATGCCGGTGCTGATGGCCGTTCGCATACGGTTACAAAATATTCACCATTGTATGCTGCTGTACACCATGGCCACTATAATATTGCCAAGAAAATGTTGGAAAAGTTTCCAGATTTAATACAGGTAATTAAAAAAATAGATATATATTAAGGCGATCCATTTTCTATGGAGCCGAAAAATTCAATTAAAACCAGCCCCTAGGATGATTCTATTGACAATTCTACGCAACTTTGGTGAAGGAACCATAGGTCTAACTCGATTTTCGAGTCCCCACGCGAAATATTGGTAATAGACACACCTTTTAGTATATTGTATAGCACATCTCCATAGCAAATATTATTAATATTGACCCAAGGTTCAAGGTAGCCCCCATATAACTGTAACCCCGATATTCGTTATTTTGGGGACTTTGGATACACTTTTAACAACCGAATTGGCTGTAATTTAGTATATTGGGTTTTCATTCTATAGTTCATGTCTGTACCAAAAATTATTAATATTGGCCTAAGTTTCCGGGTAACCCCAATATAACGGTCGTACCCCTAATATTCGGTATTTTGGGGATGTGTTACACGTTTTTCAACCGAATTGGCTGTAATTTAGTATTTGGGGTTCTCATTGTATAGCACATCCTCACACTAAAAATTATTCAGTGTAGCCCCCAAGTTTGAGTGTAGGCCCCATATTTCTGTACTAAAAATCATTTCACTCATATAAATCATTTCATTTCATATATTTCGGTATATTCAAAGTCCTATCACAACATGAATTTACTGCCAGGGTGGAGGGTATAAAAAGTTTGGACGGTCCGAACTTAACATAGTTTTAAATTGTTTATTTTTTTCTTCTTTGGTACTTTATGCGATTAATACGTTAATTTGTAGGTCTTCATTTTTTTTATCAATAGTCTGTCCATATACCATAAATAAAAATAAGTGCAACTGAGTAATAATGTACCAGTCAATAACAACAAATGAACGCCACTTGGCTAAATTATTCGTATTTATAACCTTCACAACTATGTTGTAAGGGGATTATAGCTTTGCATGGCCCCAAGAGTCTGTAACACCGTAAACTGTTGATCCTGGCCCATCTTTTAGTATACCGGTACGGTCATATCTCGACTAGCTGAGTCGATCTAGACACACGTGTCCGTCCGTTTGTCCATTATAATTTACAAATACATTATAGTTATGGACCAATCATCACGAAAATTTACTTGTTTCGGGTCAATGAAGAACCCTATTATGGAAATTGGAAATAATCTACTATACTAATAAGAGAGTAAAGTGATTGACTGACTTAACGATTCATCAACGCCCAGACGAAACTGATGCTAGAATCTTGGGGAAATTTAGGGTGAGGGTCACTCTTGGTCCAAAGGTGACAGATAAGGCTGGGGCTTTGAAAGTTCTAAGAAGTACTAAATGTGTACCAGTTTGCCAAATACAAATGGTAATGGTAGAACTATAAGTATCTAAAAAGTACTAAAATGTAATAAAATTGATACAATGTGAATGGATAGAGCTAAAAACTTGAAATTTGTAATTAAGGTTGAGAAGTAGGGTCGATGTAAGGAGGTGGTTTTGAAAGTGCGTTCTCGTGTATACGAAAAGTACTAAATTGTACTAAATTTGGTACAATTTGAATTTGAAAAAAAAAACAAATGAAGGAATCTTGAAATTTGAAATTAACATCAGTAGTGTTGGCGGTTTATTTGGGATACCATTTGTATTTTGTTTTTGCAAAATAGTCAGGCTGAATCCCAGTTTGTTGTTTTTATAAAAAAAAACAACTATTTATTAGTGGGGAATGTATGGCATTGTTTGCCGAGGGGTAAGGCAGGGAAGACTATAGTTTCGGACCACGCCACTGATCCTCATCTGTTCCCTTGCTTCTATACAAAAAACCTTTCATACCCAAATGTCTCTTGTAACAAAGCGAAGTACTTAGCTGTCACATCGCGACAAATGCACACAACGATTTTGTTGGTGTTGCTAGTATTTTTTTTATAAAAACAACAAACTGGGATTCAGCCTGACTATTTTGCAAAAACAAAATTTGAAATTAACATTACCGACGGAGCGATATGTAGGTAGTTTTAGAAATTTGTACCTATGCGAATAGTATTAAATGGTACTAAATTTGGTACAATTTGGATTTAGCTGAACCAATAGAGCAAGAACACTGAAATTTTAAACAAGATTTTTGTTGGAGAGTAGGATTGGGGGTATGGATGTAGTTTTGAAAATTTGTTCTTATGGATACTAAATGATACTAAATTTTATACAATTTAGATTTAGAGCTGGAATAGTAAAAATTGTTAGAATGTAGAATTGAGGTATGTAGGTAGTTATGTCAATTCGTACTTATGTGTACTAAATTTGGTAAAATTTGAATTGTGGGTGAAATTTGGAGTTAGGGTCACTATTGGGGTGTATAATTAAAAAGTTTTGGAAAAGTGTACCAATGTGTACTAAATGGTACCAAATTTGGATTTGGTACCATTAGTTGAACCGATAGAGCTGGAATCCTGACATTTGGAGTTAGGATCACTGATGAGGTGTAGAATTTAATTATGTAGGAAGTTTTGGAAAATTTTACTAATGTGTACTAAATGGTATCAAATGTGGATTTGGGTAGACCGATAGAGCTGGAACCTTGAAATTTGAAGTTGGGATCACTGGAAAATCAAACTAATGTGTTCTAAATGGTACTAAATTTGGTACACTTATATTTGAGTGAACCGATCCTGAAATTGGGAAATAAGATTTGAACCGATCCTGAAATTGGGAATAAGATTTTTATTGTATTTATATTAATGTGTACTAAATGGTACTAAATTTGGTTAAACTTATAACGCTCGAATCATGACATTTGAATTGATGTGTAGAGTTTAGATATGGAGGTAGTTTTGGAAATATGTTCTATAAGATAAACAAGTGGTACTAACATTTTAATTATTGTCAATACTGGTGTGTGCGTGTTCATTTGCACTTCTGACATATGTAGTTCTCTGTGAAAACAAATTAAAATATTTGATATGTTTAAATAATTCTTTTATTTTTGTCGAACATTACAAAATTTTACATGGAGAAGGGGATCTGATCAAAGAATAAACGTGACTGTTTTGATGAAGATCTGTCAATATGTTGCGGGTTAAATGGACACTGACTTTTATGTGAAAATGGTAGGATATATGTGGGTATAAGATGTGGGAGTTATACGCAACTATTCACACGTGTCTACCTATTCTGATATCTTGTGATTTTTGGTTGACGTTTCGTTGGACGTTAATGAACTATTGTTTCGTAGTTCATTACTTCTGGGCAGCGATTTTCAATGGCATGTGGCCCCTATTTTAAAACTACCGATCGATTATAGAAATTTTCGATGTCCACTATATTGTATACAAACTTAAAAACCTTTTTATTTATTTCATTAAATAACATTGAAGTATTTTGCTTTTATTTCAATATAAATGTTGTTTCACTATTTTTCATCCGTGAACCTAACGCTTTCTCGTTTTGCTTTGCAGCAACCGACAGTGGAAAAATGGCTACCGATACATGCCGCCTGTATAAATGGTCACGTCAACCTGCTCGAATTACTTATCAATTACAACTATCCGGAATATCTCTATTCAACATATCGTGACGAAGAGGGCGTTTGGGAATGGAGTTTACCCTTCGATCCGAATGCACAAGATGTCACCGGACAAACTAGTCTTTATATAGCCAGTATATTGGGTAATAAGTCTCTAGTCAATATATTATTAAAATGGAAAGTTCGGGCCCGTAAAACCTGTGCTCAAAGTCCACAAAGTGCACCGATAACACCGACCCGCAAGCGTATTTCATTCGGTATACAGGCGATAATGTCAAAGCTGAATATATCCGGTGAGGGTGAACAGTTGATAAAAGAAGAGTCTCTAGAATGCGATAGATGTCCAATAAACATAAATTTGCTATGTGGTGCTGCACGGGAAACATCGTTGCTGGCAGCTGTACGTGGTTCGTTTTTAGATGTTGTAACGGTACTCTTACAAAATGGTGCAAATCCCAATATAATTGCTAAGCCCGTTGAGGATCACAACGATCCGAAGTGTAGTGAAGAGATATATGGTTTGAGTAATGTACCCATAGCTGAGGCATGTAAACAACGTTCACTGCCGATGGTGGAGTTGTTGTTGAAGTAAGTTGTGACTTGAATCATTTGTTGGGGATATGTATTTTAATTCGTCTTTTTTTTTTAACTAGATATGGTGCTCGTGATGATAATGGTTCAGCTTTGAGTGTGGCTGTTGCCTCAGAGGATGAGGCCATATTGAATCGTTTACTTGCCAAACGTGTCCATCCCGATTCCGATTATAAAATCAATAAGAAAGGTCTACCCACACCGGTTGAAGTTAAAGTTTTCTTGCCATCTGCCACAAATATTTCATACAGTACCATGTTTCCAAATACACCGGTCATTATAGATTGGCATAATAATACAAATGTCCAGTTGCCGTTTGTTAGGTAAGTTTACGAAAAACATTCTTACGGTAGTATTTATTTATTTATTTTATTTTATTTTATTTATTATATAATTTGTAAATTAATTTACAAAGTATAGATTTAAAAGGTGCTGGATAACTAGATCATATGCACCTGTTTGACGTATAGTAATATGATCGATTTAATATATATCTATATATACATTTGTATACACATATATATATATATATATCTACATATATATATATATATACATCCATGTGCATATACATATTCATATATATATATATACATATATAATATATTTTTAGAAGTGGAATAGATTTAATGATTGATTTTTTTTTTTTCTAACATAGTCTAATATATACATATAAAATTTACAAAGGGTAGGTAGATTTAAACTTATAGGTTTTAAATTATATGGTTTTTATGTTTTGCAAGTGAGTCACGAATTTTGGGAATCATGTCCATCCTTGAACAGTCAAGGATTTTGTGGAGGGGTTCATTAATTTTTGAGGTATTGCATTCACATAAGATATGGCGAACCGAAATTATAGTATTACAAAAATTACATTGTGCAGGTTCACAGTTTTCATAATAGTGTTTAGTATTAAATAATGTTTTGTTTACTCTAAGCCGGGCTAACATTATGCAATTTGCTCTAGAAAGTGATCTGTGGTAGTCAGGTCTGGTTGGGGAGGGATTGATAAATCTAAGAAAAGATTCGCTATTATTCCAAATTTCCAAATTTATGCTTTTTCTTATAGAGATGTATTGAGCTTTAATAGCCATTGGAAAACAGGGTGGCTTTGAAATTTCAGGTAGAAGTAGTGCTTGTTTGGCTGACTCGTCAGCCTGTTCGTTTCCATTGATTCCAATATGGGATGGAATCCACAAAATTTTCATGTTTTCAGCGTGTATGTTGGGTAAAGCGAAATCGAAAACACCCCTGTGATTCTGTTTTAGTGCTTTGATTACACTGAGATTGTCAGTACAGATAAGTGTCCTTCCAGAGAGATCTGAGGCGTGTGTCATAGCTTCAATGACAGCTGCTAGTTCCGCGGAGAAGATACCGACTCTATCTGGCAATCTGCGTTTGCAAATTGTTTGATAAGTTGAGGTCGATGTTTGTTTTACTACAGCAAAAGCAGTATTGATGCCATTAAAAGAACCATCGGTATACAAAATCGTCTGAGGGCCGTAATTGGAGATATTATCAGCCATGAGAGTTTGGAATACAGATGGGTTGGTTTTGTCTTTATTGTAAATGCTAAGGCTTAGATCAATTAAGGGTAAGTTACAATTAGGAATGGAAACTGGTTGTTCTGGAATTACTATATTGTAATTTGTTATAGTTTTAAAAATATTTCCTATAGCGTTGGGATATCGGTTTGGTTCATGGATTTGTTTCCAGAAACTTTTATTTAAACCGTCGCTTCTTAGGGTTATTGATTTAGATGCTAAGCTAATTGAATATTTCTCTAGGAGTTCATTGAAGCTTATGAAACGGCCTTCAATTCTCAAGGATTCAATAGGTGTTGCTCTTAATAGGCCAGTAGCTGTTCTATAGCATTTATTAATCGCTGTGTCGATTTTTTTAATGTTTGATTTGCTTGTCCAGCCATATATGGTAATTAAGTGGGATAATGTGCCTATGACTAGGGATCTACATATACATAAAGCCGTGTCTATATGAGGTCCTTTCTTCTTTGAGCATATTAGTCGGAGTAGATTGTTTATTTTGCCCAGTTTCGAAACAATGTGGGCAACGTGTTCGCTCCATAACATATTCTTTGTGAAAAAAAGTCCAAGAATTTTAATTTTTGATGAAAGGGAGATGGTACAATTTTGTAGGGGAATAGATATCTCTCGACAGCGTCTTTGTCTACAAACGTGTAATATTTCTATTTTTTCATGTGGGATAATGGCTCCTACTTCACTAGTCCAATTTTGTAGACAGTTTTCAAAACTTAAGCAATTCTCACGTACTTCTTGGGGGGTCCCCGATGAAATAGCAAAAATGTTGTCGGCATATATTCCGATGAAATCCATATTTAGGGTTTCTTCCAAAGTTCTACCTAGAGAGTTAGCATATATGTTGAACAAAATTACAGAGAGAGGTGAGCCTTGGGGGATTCCATTATCGATATTAAAAGAACGAGAATGGTAACCATCTATTTTTACAATAATTCGGCGATTGGTTAGGAACGATTTAATTAGGTATAAAGTTTGTTTATTTAAACCCCAAAGATGTAGTTCTGAGAGGATGGGCGTGAGGACGATTCGATCAAAAGCCTTTTCAATATCCGCAGAAATGACAACGGAATGTTTACTCATGGATAAATTTCTTCGAAGAACTTCTTCAAGTTGATGGCCCAGACTATGAACACCATGTCTCGGTAAGAAAGCATGCTGTAGGTTAGAGAATTTTTGCGTAGTATATTTGAAAAATCGACGAGCTAATATTTTTTCAAAAATTTTAGAGAGTATAGGCAGAAGGGAAATTGGCCTATAACTCTCAATTTGTGACATGTTCTTACCGGGCTTTGGTATAGGAGATAAGACGGATGTTTTCCAAGCGTGAGGAAATATTCCAGAGACAATGATCATGTTATAAAGATTGCAGAGACGTTTTTTAACATTTAGTGGAGCATTTCTTACCATAGGGTAAGAAAGCTTATCCCGCGAAGGAGTGCTACCTTTTAACGTTACTAACGTTTGTTCAAGTTCTGCGACATCAATAATTTCGGTTATTTCGGGAAAGTTATTTGCATCTGATAATGTTGGTAAGTCAAAGTTGTTTTTTAAAGCAATTACATTTGGATTGAAAGAGTCATCCGAGCTTAACGTGCTCCAAAAGGTGCCAAACTCAGATGCTATTTCATTTGGGTTTGTTAAAATGTTTCCAGATGTTGTAATGGATGGAAAATTTTTCAGCTTGGAAGTTCGTAAATTACCTATCCTGTTCCAAAGAACTCTGACATCCAGAAAGGGATTTAAAGAGTTAAGAAAATTAGCCCATACTAGTTTCTTCGCTAACTTACATTCTCTTCTCACCATTGCGCAGGCTCTTCTGTAATTTAAACTATTCTCTTGAGAACGCCTTCTTTTAAATTTTTTCCAGTATTTGCTTCTACTGTAAATTAATTTAGAGATTGTGCTGTTAAACCATATGGGAACATTTTGTTTAGAAGATTTTTTACTTATTGGTATAGATTCGTTAGCTGCTTTTCGGAAAAGCCGTCCAATTTGGGCTGCTTCTCTATTAACTTCATGAGATTCCTGAAAGGAATTATTAAATGCAATTAATTTAGATTGGAATAGTTTCCAATTAGCATTCTTAAGAATAAATTTTGGAATATGTTGTTTCCCATGTGAAATGTTTACACTTGAAATAAGTATAGGGTAATGATCGCCTACGTCTGGCATGTCCAAACGGGACCATGTTAAAAGGGGAGCAATATCAGAGCTGGCCATCGATACATCTATGGCTGTAAAAGTATTTCGTGTACTAAGCAGTGTGGGAGAACCGTCATTTAAAATGACAAAACCACTGTCCTCAGCGAACTCGGTCCAGAGTGTACCTGTGGGTGAATCTATAGAGGAGCCCCAAACGGTGCTTTGTGCATTTAAGTCTCCAACTATCAAGTGATGGTTTTGATGACTGCCGTTAGAGTGATAAATCTGATTAATCGTACCTCGATTTATGTTTATATCATGTTCTTTATAAACGTTTGTTATTGTTAAAGTAATACCTGAGTCAATTGTGGTTGTTTGGAAAAGAAGATTTCCAGATGATTTAGTATGAGATAAAATATTAATACTATTTTTAATTAATAATGCGATTCCTGCCTTCGCATATCTGTAATTTTTGTTGTGATGCAGTACCTTGTAACCTGACAAGTTCAAAAATTGGACATTTCTTTCAATAATGTGTGTCTCTTGAAGGGCTATTATATCTGGCTTTTGTTTAGCTATGAGAATTTCCAAGGCATATTTATTGTTTATAAATCCTTGGATATTCCATTGTAGTAAATTTAATATGGGGTAGGACATTAAGAAATAAATTTAATAAGAGAAATGATTTTAAGATGTTGAGTTTTTATTGTTGGATGCTGTGCGTCTGTAGGTTTCTGGGGTGATGATGACGTTCAATTCTGGAAATTTTTTGTATATTTGGCTGCATGGTGATAGTTCGGTTGATTGTGTGGTTAGGCGTTTGGGTGTGGTTGTGCATTGTGGAGATTCAATGTCTATTTGCATTTCTGTTTCATTGGTTGTTGTGTTTGGGATGGTGTGTGATGTAGAGTTGTTCATTGGCGTGTTTTCTGAGTTTTGTTGGTATTGGGAGTTTTGTATTGGTTTTATTTGTGATGGTTGGATGTTGGACTGAGGGTTTTTATCTTCTGAAAATGTTTCATTTCTTGGTGAAGATGAGATGGAAGGTGTCGGGTTTTGAGATGAAGGAGATGTTGAATTGGGTTGTGTTGCATTAATGGCGTTTGTTTGTACTGGGGCTGTATTATTGTTGCTAGCAATTTGTGCGAAAGTAGCTTTTTTTGATCCATGAACGGTGATTAGGTGAGATTCGGGGTTAGAATTGAAGATCTTCCATGCAAGTATTTATTTAATCATTATTTTTATATATTTTCAGAGTTGATTGGATGGTAAATGGTGTATTACAATTGAATCCGAAATTACAGGGTCATCCGAAAATCACCGAGGTTGCATTAACAGCCATAACACGCATCGATTTCTCTCACAATCATCTTACAAGCTTGCCCATTGAAATTTTCAATTTAGTTTCGCTAAAGTGAGTATTTTTATTAATTAATATAAATCTACAATATCGATATCTCTCTCTCTCTCTTTACAGATACTTAAATGTGGCTCAAAATAAAATAACCCAACTACCCATGCCATCGGCTACAACACCCAGCGGCAGATCTGCCTACTCCTCACCAGTTCTTGAAGAAATCTATATACAAGATAATCAGCTGATAACAATACCAGCGGAAATATTTGATTTGCCAGCATTAACAATTTTAGATATATCCAATAATAAACTACAGGAAATGCCATTCGATATGTGGAAAGCCCCGAAATTACGTGAATTGAATATTGCCTTTAATTTACTCAAAGATCTTCCCATACCACCCATGCAAACGTCATCGTCCCAACTGAGTTTAGATAAATTAGATTTGGAACCATTTTCAAAGTTCGATGCCTACGGTTCGGAGAATCGCAGCAAGACAAGAACACTCACCCTACAACCCTTGGTGCATCGTAATATATGGTCGAATAGTTTGGAGATAACCGACAACGATGTCAAATGGAATGAATCGAAAAAGGAAGAGGGTGTCTCACAACTCAATAGCCTAAATATAGCCAACAATTTGTTCACTAGCATTCCAGCGGCCTTGCCTTGTTTGGCAGTGAATTTAACAAGACTTAATATGTCCTATAATAGTTTAAGATCCATGGGTCATGTTACTAGTTATCCGGCAACCTTGAAACAATTAGATTTAAGTCACAATGAAATTTCCTGTTGGCCCAGTTTGCCACGCATCACCGAATCGGATCCTCATCTTTTGTGCTATAGTTTTGTAGCCCAAAATCAGGGTGGAGAAAATGATGATATACCCTCGTTTGCCAAACACAATCCTAATAATGCTAAGTCATCATCATTTCGTTCCACCGTGTTGAAGAGTGTGTGTCGTCATCGCAGACATTTACGCTTGGAATCGTTGAGGACATTAATTTTGGCCGATAATTTACTAACACGTATACAATTATCCACCGACGATGTAACCACACTTTTCAATGAATCGGATGATTCTGATTGGAGTGTTGTTGGTGTAACCAAATCAAAGTTGATATTTCCGAATCTCTCAATGTTGGATATAAGCAACAATTGTTTGAAAGAAATTCCCACATCGCTACATGAATTGACAAGTCTTAGTGTGCTCAATATAAGTGGCAATGTTAATGTCACGGATCTTCCACCACATTTGGGTTTGCTGACACGTTTATGGAATTTGAATACTCGTGGCTGTCTGCTGCAGGATCCACTGAAGTCAATGATTGAAAGTAAAAAATATAAGACAATGGACATCATTGGTTACCTGAAATCTATTTATGAAGATGCCCAGCCATATGCGCGCATGAAATTAATGGTGGTTGGTGTTCAGGGTATTGGTAAGACTACACTGTTGGATTTGTTGCGTCAGGGAGTTGGTTCGCAGAAACCCAAAGCTTCTGAAAATCATTGGGCTAAACGCATGGGTCACACCAAGAATCTCTCGAAATCACAAAGAGGTGGCAATATATCCACTGTGGGTGTGGATATCGGTACATGGATATCTGAGAAACGTAAAAAGGCCCCGGGATCACATGGACCGGTTGTGTTTCGCACCTGGGATTTTGGTGGTCAAAAGGAGTAAGTAGGAATTTTTAAATTGTAACAAAACTCTTTGATAAAATTTGTATTTGTATCATTTTAGATATTATGCCACGCATCAGTACTTCCTTTCGAAGCGTAGCCTTTATTTGGTATTATGGAAAATAACGGATGGCCACAAGGGTCTTGCCGAAATCCTACAATGGTTGGGTAATATACAGGCACGAGCACCCAATTCACCGGTCATAATTGTTGGCACCCATTTTGATGCTGTCGGCGATACCTTTTCCCCGGAAAAAGCCGAGGAGTTACAACAGATAATTCGTGAAAAATTCATTGCCATTCCGGATGCAGAGAAAATTGGTCTACCACGTGTAATTGATTCCATTGAAATTAGTTGCAAAACAATGCACAATATACGCCTGCTAATAAACATTATTTATGATACTGCATTCATGCTGAAATCTCCCGGTTCCAAAGAACCAATGCTACTACAAAAAATACCAGCCAGTTATATTGCCCTAGAAGATATTGTCAATGTTATATCGTGTAACTTAAAGGCCGCCGGTTTAGATCCTGTTCTCGATGCAGAAAATTATCGTAAATTGGTAACGGAGGAAATGCGTTTACATAATTATAAAAGTTTTCGTGATACCGCTGAGCTAAATCAGGCAACTATGTTTCTACATGACAATGGCGTCCTCTTGCATTATGATGATGCCACTCTACGTGATTATTATTTCCTAGATCCGCAATGGCTGTGTGACATGTTGGCCCATGTGGTAACGGTGCGTGAAATTAATCCATTTGCTCGCACCGGAATTATGAAATTGGATGATTTGAATTTATTATTTCGCAATTCAAGTGGTAGCAGTAATTCAAATCGTTCATATATTGTAAGCCTGTTGAATAAATTCGAGGTGGCGTTGACATGGGATTCGCGAACATTGCTGATACCGTCGTTGTTGCCGCAAAATGAAAATGAATCGCCAAATTCGGGAACAATTGTAAAGGTGAGTTTTATTAAAAAAAAGATTAAGGATCATTGATAAAGTGTAGGATAGATGTACCAAAGAGATTTTGGAAATTTCAACTATAAGTATCCGAAAAGTACTAAAATGTACTGAATTTGATTCAATTTCGTAACATGTGAACGGATAGATCTAAAAACTTATCGCTTGGAATACGAATGAAGGTTGAGAAGTAAGGTTGATATAAAGAGGTGTTTTTTGGAAGAGTGTACTCATGTATACGAAAAGTACTAAACAGTACCAAATGTGGTACAATTTGAATTTGGAGAAACGGATGGAGCTGGAATACTGAAATATGAAATTAAATTACGGCCGGAGTGAAGGATTAGAATATGTAGGCAGTTTTGGCAATTTTTTACTTATATGTACAAAAAGTACTAAATCGTACTATAATTGGTACAATTTTGATTTGGGTAAGCCGGTTGAGCTGGAACACTGAAATTTGGAAATAGGGTTACTCTTGGAATGTATGATTGGGGTATAGACGTAGTGTTGAAAATTCATACTTATGGGTACTAAACCGTACTAAATTTGGTACAATTTGAATTTTGGGTGAGTGAACCGGAAATAAAGTTACTTTTGGTGTGTAAGATTGGGGTATGGATATAGTTTTGGAAATTCATACTTATGGGTACCAAATGGTACTAAATTTGGTACAATTTGAATTTTGGGTGAACCGATAGAGCTGGGATTTTGAAATTTTGTGTTAGGATCAGTGTTGGGGGTAGGATTGGGGTTATGTAGGAAGTTTTGGAAATTTGTACTATTATATACTAAGTGGTATCAAATTTGCATTTAGGTGAACCGATAGAGCTGGAACACTGAATTTCGGAAATAAGGTTATTTTGGAGTGTAAGATTTTGGGGTATGGATATAGTTTTGGAAATTCATACTTATGGGTACTAAATGTTACTAAATTTGGTATAATCTTGAAATCTTGAAATTTGGAGTTAGGATCATTCTTGATTTTGGAAATTCGTACTATTAAGTACTAAATGGTACCAAATTTGGATCTGGGACACTCAATTTAGTTTTGGAAATTCTTACTTTTGGGTAACAGTACAATTAGAGTGGACTATTTAATGATATAAGTTCTAGAGCGCAACAAAACATTTTTTGAGCCTTTTTGAATATTTTTTGGAAGGCATAGCAGACCCATGTCCCTGTTTTTTAATTTTTTTGAAGGCATCGCAGACCCATAATATATATCTAGTTTAAAAATTCCCCAACAATTTTCCATTTAGTTGGAAAAATACTTCTAACACTTAACACTAATTTTTTTCATTTTTATGTTGCTTTTCAGATTTCACAGCGAACACGTGGTCGCAATTTGAATTTAGGTTGCTCTGTCTCAAATGAAATTAATTTAAATAATTTAGTTTATGAGCCAGTGGAGCAAACCACCAACTCCTCTTCAGTGAATGACAGTAATATATTGGAAATGGGTCTTAAACGTATTTTGCTTATGACCTATTTTCCGTCGGGTTTTTGGTCACGTTTGATTACACGGCTTTTGGCCGATGAGCATATAACTGAAGCCATAAAATCGGTCTACATTGCGGCTAATGATGTAAGTACCAAGTCTAAAAAATATTTGAATAAAAAATATTTGAATATAATGTATGTAACACTTTTTCATAGCAATCCCTTGAATTCGATTTACGTACCTCTTTGGAACACGACAGTCAGTGGAATTTATGGCAAACTGGCGTTTCACTTTACTATGGCCCAATATTGGTCTTTAAAATATGGGAGTTACCATTTCAATTGTCGGCGAATACCCAACCTTTTCGTAATGCCAGTAATCGGTTTAAACTTAAATTGGATGGCGTGTGGAGTGATATAAATTTGTGTAACTCGAGTATATTGGAGATATCATTTCCGCTAACCCATGTCAATGTCTATCAAGAGGTAGAGGATGGTGCACGCCAACATTTGGCACAAATTGAACCTAATATGCCAATTATTGCCAAGTTGTTGGCATTAGCTGTAGATCATATTGATTTACTGTTAGAGGATTGGTATCCTTCGTTGGGCACACGATTTGTTCACACCTCGGAGGGTCGATTTTTGATAACACGACTTGTAATGTGTCCACGATGTTTGAAAAAGTTATCGCTGAATAGTAAAAAATCTGAATCTTCCGATAATAATGGTGCTGGTGGCGGCAGCGGAAGTGGGGGAGTTAGTGGTAATGGCACATCGGATGTTTCTGATGGTGCTGGTGTGGGTCTCGCTGCAGCTATTTGCTATACGAATAAGGTACGTGCCAAGAGGCCGTTTTACTTCCAGGGTGATAATGGAGATGATGCTCAATTGAATGTATTTTCGGCGTATCTAAATGCCACCGCCAGAAGGGAACGTCGATCAGAGGTAATTGGATTACATTTACATTACAATTGCATATGTGTGTTATTGTTATTGTTCACCTTTAGGATTCCCTTTGTTCTGATGCTGATTCGGGTGTGGGCCCAGATTCTGCCGGTTCTTCACGCAACACCTCCGTTGACGGCCATCCATTATATAATATTCCTGATATATCGAATGTGTGCTACACTTGGATGATTGAAGAATGCATATTGTCGGTATATAATCAAACGAAAATCTCTTGTCCAGTCCACCTGGAGGTACCTATGCTGAAATTGGCACCCGATGTTGTTTTCGCCGATATACCCGATAAATATACCATCAATTCGGAAACAATTATAAAAGGTTCATTATTGGGTCGTGGTGCATTTGGCTTTGTTTTTAAGGCAACATGTAAACTGAAAGGATCTCGCAACTTCCGTGCTGTTGCTATGAAAATGTTACAACCTGTTCCACCCGGACCCAGAGCTAAAGAAAGTGCCCTAATGGCTTATAAAGTGGCTTTGGGAAAATGGGATCGTGATCCATTGCAACATGCATGTAAAGCTTATTGTACAGCCAGACAAGAGCTGGCTGTTCTGTTGACGCTGAAACATCCCAATATTGTTCCTTTGGTGGGTATTTGTATCAAACCGTTGGCATTGGTATTGGAGTTAGCTCCAATGGGTGGTTTAGATTCGATATTACGACAACATCGTCGCAGTGGTGCTCACATTGGTCCACATACATTTCAAATATTGGTACTGCAGGCGGCTCGCGCTATAGAATATTTACATCGTCGCCGTATAATATATAGGGATTTGAAATCGGAAAATGTCCTCGTGTGGGATTTTCCACAACCACATGCGTAAGTTATTCGATAACGAAAAGACGTATTTTGAGTGGGGAACTAATTTAATTGTATTTATCTTTTATTTGTCTTTTTTTCAGAGAGGATAGTCCACGAAATTCGATACACATCAAAATTGCCGATTATGGCATAAGTCGTCAAACGGCTCCTAGTGGTTCAAAGGGTTTTGGTGGTACCGAAGGATTTATGGCTCCTGAGATAATACGTTACAATGGCGAAGAGGAATATACGGAAAAGGTAAGTAAGAGTGGGAGAGAGAAAGAGCAAAATAAGTGGATTTTGTTCGAAAGAGAAAAATACCTCTCTTCGGACTCATAATTTTATTCTAAAATTTTCTTTTTCCAATTTAAATTTTTCTTACAGGTTGATTGTTTCTCTTTCGGCATGTTCATTTACGAAAATATCAGTTTGCGGCAACCATTTGAGGGACATGAATCGATTAAAGAATGTATACTGGAGGGAAATCGACCGGCGCTAACACAAAGAGAAACACAATTTCCAACCTACTGTTTGGATTTAATGGTCTTGTGTTGGGATGAATTACCCAAGAAGAGACCAACAGCCAGTCAAATTGTTTCTATACTGAGTGCACCAGAATTTATACATCTCTTAGATGTTGTGGCCTTGCCACATGCTGATAAAGTTGTTTGTGGTGGTTTTAGTTTTAGTAATTCCAATAGTCCAATTGAAGGTAAGACAAAAGGTTATTATATTATAAATTTTCAACTAATAAGATATCCCCTTCAGATGACTTCTCCAGCCTGGAGTTATGGCTGCCCGGCTACAATTCTCACATTGATGTGCTGGAAACAACAACACATGGTCAATTTATACAATCGAGTACAATTAAATGCACAAATAAATTCCTATCGTCGGATCCCAAGTCACCGCGTGTGGAAGAAGTTAGCCTGAAGTCACAGTCATCTTCACCACTGAATACACCCTCATCACTGCAGGCCTCCTCGTCCTCGGGTTCTTCATCGCGAACACCATCTGCAACACGTTTGCCACGTATTAATATGCTTTGTTGTTGTATTATTGAACAATCAATATGGATTGGTGATGCATCGGGCACCCTGCATTCCTATAGTTTGGCAGATTACACCCATATATTTTCATATATGTTAGATCCGGCCATTAAATCACCCCTGATAAGTTTGGTGTATTTAAAGGATATTGAACGTGTTGCAGTGGGTCTACATAATGGTCGGGTATTTTTAGTGGATAGCTCACGTATACCCTTGAATTGTGCATTTGCCGAGGGTTCATTCGTTTTGACGGAAATTTGTTCGGGTTTAATATTACACTGTGCATGTGCTGTTATGGTGGAGGGGTAAGTTAATACAAATTTATACCAAATTCACCATAACAAAATATTTATTTTTTTATTATAGAACCTACGAGTTGTGGTGCGGTGAAATGGCCGGCAAATTAAATGTCTTCCCATTGAGCAAGACCGGTGTTTGTGGCCATCAAGCATTGTGTCACAGCGATGAACCGAATGCCATCGAAGATTTGCGAGTTGCCCGCATGTGCAGCAATATGAATTATGTCTTCACCTGCCTCTATCCGGGATTTATGGTTTATCAATGGCATGCTGAAAATAAAACCATAGAAAATAAATTAGACTGTTCAAAACTGTTACCCTGTTCGGAATCGTTAAAGAGTATTGCTATTGATGAACACTTGAGTCTTATTAAATGTCAAATTTCGGCATTATGTACGCATGGCCAAGAGTTGTATATTGGTACCACTTGGGGTTGTTTGATAATAGCTGAAGTGAATACTCTGCGACCTGTTGTCGTATTTCGTCCATATGAAAATGAGGTAAGTAGATTGTATTGTATTTCTGTATATCAAATACCCACAATAATGTGTGAAGAAAATATAAATTGAATCGAAATAATTGTTAACAGAATTTGTTATGCAGTGATGTTGCAACAAATTTCAATTTTTTTAATTATCAGGATATTTCAACGAATGAAAGAGGGGATAAAAATCACGGTGCGCAAAAATTCGCTCGCGAATAAATTAATATAAATTATGTTCGTTTTGTGCTCATTTAACGAATGAATTTATGGCGATAAATTCTTTACCAAACGAGCATTCGCCAAATAATGTTCGCACACACATAACAAACGAGTGAGAGCACACAAAAACGATCGTTCGTTTCGTTTGGTGGTTGAAATTCTTTCTGACATTCTCTCACGAATGAAAACAAACATTCCCGAATTCTCGTGAATGCTCAAAACAGCAACAAGAACACAAACAAAAGCAATAGGGCTGCTAAAACAACAACAACAAACGTTTGTAAACTCAATAGTTGTTCGCGAACATTTGTTTTTTGAGTTTTCAAAAGAGTGTTCTTCAGCAACAAATGCTAGCGAAAGAACGAACCGACGACGCTTGCAGCGAAATTTCATCGTTCGTGAATTTTTCGTGCAATGCGAACATTGTTCATTGTAACGTGAATTCATTGTAACTTTATCATTCGCGATAAATTCAAAACATTCGAATTCTCGCGCGTAAGCATTCGTGAGAAAGAACGTATTTTAATCATCTTCGCACCCTGATAAAAATAGAAAAAGCTTGCAGATATAGCTCCCATATATAGTTTCGTCCGATTTTATGTAAATGGAGTACTATACAGCCAATATTTGTCCGATTGTGACAACATTTTGCACAGAGTACTGAATTGGGTCCAGATTGATGTATGCGAAGTTTTTTTGAAATCGGTTCAGATTTAGATATGGCTCCATATAGTTAGTTTCGTCCGATTTTATATAAAAGATGCACCAAACTCAAATATTTGTCCGATTGAAACAAAATTTTGCACAGGGTACTAAATTAGGTCCATACTAATGTATGCGAAAGTTTTTTGAAATCGATTCAGATTCAGATATAGCTCCCATATATAGTTTCGTCCGATTTTATGTAAATGGAGTACTATACAGCCAATATTTGTCCGATTGTGACAACATTTTGCACAGAGTACTGAATTAGGTCTTGATTGGAGTATGCGAAATTTTGTTGAAATCGGTTCAGATATATATATATATATATATATGTGTATATAGCTCCCATGTATAGTTTCGTCCGATTTTATGTAAATGGAGCACTATAAATGTATGCGATGTTTCGTTGAAATCGGTTCAGAATTATGTTTCATACAAATGGTACACACAAAAATCCAAGTCTGTCCGTTTGACATGCAATTTTTCATTGATTTTAGAATGGTATGTGTATGGGATTTTTTTTATTTATTTATTATAGTATTAACATTGTAGTAAATACAATGCTAATAATAAAAGTATCTAGCATTGGCTACAATGGCCATCAGCTAAATCGGAGGATTTTTTTTTTAATTGGTTTAAATATCTATGTATTTATGCAAATATCTATAGGATATTGTACATATTTTCATCTCTTATATGTACCAAAAATGGTGAAGAATATCATATTATCGACACGGACCGACTTTTGAACTTTCCTTACTGGTTTTTTATAAATTTACATTATAAAATTAAGAGTATTTTCAACAAATTCTTTGTTGACTGCAATAAGTGATAATTAAACATCTTGCAGAAATGTGTCAAAATATTCAATAAGATTGCATTGAATTTCACTATTAGTTACAATAGAAACGAATATTTGTAAACAGGATATTTATTTGTAAAAAAGTATCTCCCATTTTAAGTGCACCATTTTTAGGTTGCCTCCACCCCCTCTTTCTCATAATCCGTTGGAATTTCTCTGTAATTATTTTTTGTGTGTTGCACAGTGTAATTTAAATAAACATTTTTTTTAATTACAGATCAAAACAATTGTTGCTGTACCACATCCCAATGTACCGCTTATTGCCACAATTGGTAGACGTTATCGTTCACTGATATCACGTTATATGGATTCGCCCGAGAGTTCCAGTAGTAAAAATGTATCAACACCGACACATTTTGATCATTTCAAGAATCAATACAAAGCAAATCAGCCACAAGATATTGACAGTCATATTCATGTTCTTTTGTGGAAAGCCAAAGATTGGACATAGAATTGATGGGAGGATAGGGATTTTATGGTTTTAAACTAGGCACTGTAAAACGTGAATAATTTATTTTTTAATAATTACGTATGCATTATTTTACTAATTATGTTAGCTAACTATTGTTTAGAGTGGCATTACAAATATTTACTTCCAGAAAAAACCGAATCTCTCAAAAATATTATATTTTTTTTGTATTAAATTAGTTTGAATATTTTAATAATGAGCATTTTAAACAACGATTCCATTTATTTTTATTTGAATTATTTAAATTTTAAAATAATCATTCCTTTTTTAAATATCTACATTTTCTTTATCAAACATTTATTACAACATTTTATTTAAAAACAGTATTATTAATATTTATTAAATATTTAAATAATATATGTATATTTTTTTCTGAGTATATATTTCAATTTATTGTGTTTTTGTGCATCATGATAAAATGAATACAACCACAAATTGTTAACATTCCATAAACAAATTTCAATTTAAAATTCGACATGTTTTTAAACAAAATAAAATACAACAAAACATTTTTTTCCAGCTTATAATCCCACGTGAAAAAAAACCGAAACCTCTTTTTGTCTTATCAATTCATTTCAATGGAATTTTCAGCTTCCAGGGATTCAATGGTACAAGATGAATTACGACTGGGCGAATAAATCGAATTGGATGATTTCAAGTCACGTGTATATGTTGTGAATTCCAAAACAAATTTAAATTCCTCTTTGAAGGCGGCTTTCAATGGTACCTGTATAATTTTAAAAATTATGTAATTTTAGTTTTTTTATTTTAATTTCTTTTTATTTATTTTTTCATTTACCTTATGACTTCGTGCTTTGCGTATAACAAACAATATCCAACTGATAATGCCATGTATCATTGCCATACCACTACCCACAATGAGAACAATGTAAATACCGCCTAAATTCTCCATATTCAAGGGGGCAGCATCAGCCTGTTCTTGTTTGGTCTGTGAAGTGTAAGAGAATTATTAAATAAAAGTGGATTCAAGATCCTGATGAGCTATGTCGAAAAATATGCCAGTGATTGAAATGTTTTTCGAAAGAATCAGATAAGTATACGCATTTAAAGTCAATTAATTTTTGTAGCATCAACCTTATTGCTAAGTAGGGCAAATATACTCTTATTGTTTTCGAAATATCGGACCAAATCCGTTTTAGACAATTTGTACTCGATATAGAAGTGCACGATCGTCTTGCTGATTAATGTGCACCAATTATCGATTTGAAATTTTCATATTTAAATCAATACCGCCAAGGTAATTGAGAAGCCAACATCAATCCAACGACGGTCGGTTCTATGCACCGGATTGACTCGATGGAGCCAATCTTCGACCAAGGGTAGTAAACCCAGGAAGTACACTTTCGTGTATTTTTTCAACAAGGAAGCTAAATTATCCGGAATGATTGCTCCGGGTTCTTCTGGGCCGGGATTGAGAAAAACCCCGGAGAATGGTTTTGCTCCGTTTGTCATAACCGCATCCACCATAGGTCTATATAGGTGAGATGAAACGGATGCGAAGAATGGGTACATTTTAGGAGTTGTTCCGGTCTACAGCGGGTACAGGAGTATAGCGGAAAGGACTACATTGCATTGTGCTGCGGCAATGCAGACCCCAGCGAGTCGTCGTTATCATCGTGATCTACGATGACAAAACTAACACCACACATTGCTGTTATAACACCTGATAATGTCTCATTTCTCCAATTCAACTGAGATAGACTTCGAGGGAAGATCAACGAGATCGTGGATTTTATGCGTCGCAGTAATGATGGATACAAAATCAAAAGGCAGGTTAGTATGAGAGGTGGAGCAAAATCGATCTAATAGTACCATTGTGTCCAGTATAGACCTATATCGCTTGATCTATACTCTAGTGACACATACACCGAGGTTGAGGTGCTTAACGTCTACATTTCGCCGTTAAATAGCTGTGTTCTGCGTTACTTGACAGATGCGCCATCTTTTAAAAGGCAATAAACTTCTGATGCTAGGAAATTGTAATGTCCATCATAAATTATGGCATTCCGTTCTAGATAATGACCGAGAGATAACTCAACATTTTGCACAGTGAATAGACACAGCCGCCAGGGTAAGAGGAGACTGTCAAGCACACCAGGCATATCAATCGTGTCTCCAGGGTTTAGGAATGACGTGTGTTGGCATCCTGTCATTTCATTGGGGTCTGATCACCTCCCTAGCTGGATGAGCTAGAAGTAGAAGACCTAACCAACGTCCTCAATTTGCCTACAGTCACCCTACTAGTTTTCGATGCCTGGAAAATGTGCAGGGTGGTCCTGATACTGTCTTTGCTGGCAAGGATGCCATTTCATACTGGCCGATCTAACTAAGACTCTTGAGGCATCGCTACTCTCTAGCATTCGTGAATGCTACTCAGTTGCGGATCATGAACATGGATTCCGGAAGCAGCACAGCACAACAACAGCTTTACACGCCATTTCCACCAATATAACGGAGGTACTCAACCAGAATGATCCCTGTAATAGGCCGCTGGACTTATCAAAGGCATTGGATGCCGTAAGTCACGCCAAGGACGTCGAACGAACAATCCCATAGCCAGGTTTGAAACGTTGGACCGTAAATTATATGTGTGGACGCCAGTCGTTCGTGGAATTTAGAAATAAGAAATCGAAGGCCGTAGAGTTATATAGGAAGTTTTCCAAGGAGGGGTGATATCTCCGGAATTTTTTAACCTCCAATTTTCTGACATATGCGAGTTATCTCGTGGATATAGCTGACAATTTTCGGACGCCCACATTGTTTATCATATGGACATCGGAGAATGTAAAAAACGATGGTTCCACAATTCCGACCACCAAAAGATCAAGAGCAGGAGCAAGGTTCTCAAGCTTGCCAGAATGCCTCCCTAAGGACTGCAACAAGGTGTCTCCTCAAGACTCCAATAGACCACTTCCATGATAATACGACGATCCTTCCTGTGCATTGTCGATGCAATATCTGATTGGGTTTTATAGAAGTAGCTACCCAAACCATCAACATATGGATAGGCAACCACCACCTTGGCATATCTGGAAGGATCTTCATGATATTGAGAAAGAGTGATGTCCAGAGGTACAAAAGGTAGCCTATATATGAACAGGCCTATTGAAATGATTGAATTGTATCCACACGGATGCAATTGAGGAAGTAATTCATGAATACAGAGTAAATACAATCCTCGGAGAATATCCATCTATGATAGCTGCAGAAGATGTCATACTTACCGAACATAAATTTGCTCCCATTTCTCTCCACCATTTCCGTTTTAGTTTTTCCAATTCGCCTTGTTCCTGTAGTTCCAGTAGGGCGTGATTAAAATTATCTCTATAGGCCCAATCTAAGAAAAAAAATCGTTAACTCATTGCTCCCTTATCATTTCGCTGCCTACTTACTTTTTCTCATTGCAATGCCATAACCCTTTTCATCCAATGTTTGTCCCACTTTCGCCAGATTACATTCCCTTACCGTGTGATATTCAATTGAAGTGGATTCCATAAGAAATGCATAACGATTATTCTTTTTTACATTTTCCACACCTTCTTGATTTGATTCCGTCAGGAGGTGGGGATTTTTCGTTAAAAACTCATTCATAATTTTATATGTTGGATCGGTGGAGGTCTGGAGAAAAAATATAAATAAATAATAAAGAGTCATAGAGTCAAACAAATGAGAAAGGTACCGAAAAGAAATTCCTTGTGGAACCAGTACGCTTGGCGCCATATACCACACCTTCCTTGTTGGCAGCCAAGTCCTTGACATTTTCAATTAAAACCTTTGGTGTTTCCACTGTCAAGAAAGCAGCCAAATTGGCGGTATAGGAAGAGACCATAATCAAAGTAAAGAACCACCATATGGAGGCCACAGTTCTGACCGAAAGAGCTCTTTAATATAATGGAAACCAATTATAAATTTTATTTTTGAAAAGTAATAAAAAATAATTACTTTGGGGCAATATCTGAACCCTGCTGCAATAAAGCACCCGTTGTAAACCATATCGAATTACTCAAAGTAAATTGATTCTCCAATTCGGTGGGTTCTTCAATGCACGGGCAGGGGTTATCCCATTCCGATGGCGCCAAGCGGCCCAATATAAAGAACGACAACGAGACTCCAATAAATGATAAACCCAAAGCTTGCCATACATCGTTATTGAAAGGATCCATAAAGGAGAAAATGGAGGAAGTATCCTTCTGGGGTTTGGTGAAGAGAATTGAAATTCCTACATAGGGAAAAATATTTTAAAATTTTTTTCAAATAATATACGACGTTTTACAAACCCAAATTCATAAATGGTGTGGTAAAATCAATGGCCTCCTGTCTCTCGGAGGTAATGGTTAAATCGGATATGGCCAAATCGGCACGCTGAAAAGAGAGTTATGTTATATTGTGACTCCCTTGTGAATAATTAATTTACTTACCCCCTCCATAATTTCTTTAAGCATGCCTGTGGAAGTATTTGTCTCCTTGATGTACGTGCCATAATCATTTCCACTGGGTATGAAGGTGTAATTGAAACCCAATTTAGCTGCCAAGAATTTGATCAAATCCACAGCATATCCTTCGTATTGATTATTGCCCACCAGTTTCTTGTGAGATTCAACAATGCTGGCATAGGGTTTATTCTGTGGGGAAAGGATAAAGAGAGGACGCAAAATATTATTTTAAAAATTCACGCCCTTAAAGTCTCTTCCAAAATATTATTTAAAAATTTAAGCCCTAAAAATTATTCTAGAAATTCAATTCCCTTAAATCCCGCTTCATTACTCCTTTCCCGAATTAAGTTAATATTGTAACATCAATACCGGAGTAAGTAAACTGTGGGCAACGGTTAAGTCGCTCTTTAACCCAATGTTCAACGGCGTTGTGGTGGCTATAGTCCCTCCCAAAAAAATGTTTTCAACCACTCTCCCGAACAAAACTTACCGGCACGGATAACAAAATCAAGAAAGTTTTATTTGCCAAAGAATTATCATTGGAATCATAGAGAGCTGTGGTCGGTGCCAATCGTTGGCTACTGTAGCCATCATCTTCGTTCCAGGTTCCAACTTTAACCACACCTGATGGCTGCAATTCGACAATATCAAATGTAAAACCTTTGCGAACATTACCATCAAAATATATTTCACCCGTTATGGTATTGGCTTCCATTTTCATCTGTGAATAGAGAAGGAAAAAGTGGTTATTATCTGGACTTGATATTGGATGTTGTCAAGAACCTACAGATCTCATGAAATTTTTGAATGTTGAACCATCTGTAGCCACACTATCACTATGTTCGGAACATTTAATCGGTTCAGGATTCAAAGGAATATGCTTGGTGGTTTCAGCAAACAATTGTATGGCATCATAGGTCAGAGCCATTTCCATGGTTATGGGACAGGAACCTAAAGGAGGCAAGAAAGAATGTTTGAGTGATAAAAACTTCAGAAATTGGTGTTAGTCTTGGGTCCTCAGAAATTGTAGAAATAAAGAACACAGATATTGAGGAACGAATTTTCTTCCATTAAAAAAATACCTCAGTGAACTAAGGTCCGATTTTTTTCTGTAGAAAAAAATACCTCAGTAAACTGAGAAAAAATATATCCCTGAAGCTGAGTTTCGACTTTTTTAACAAACAAATCAGAGGTCGGAATAAGTTCTTACCATTCTGAAATCCCTCACTTATTGAAGGATATTCCATTTTGGTCATAATTTGTTGAACAATTGGATTGTCAGGTGAAAACATGCGCAGACTGGTGATATTCGATTCGCTATATTTGAATTCTTCCAAATCGAAGGAATGGAAGTCCAAATTGCCAATGATATATTTGAAGTCTTCATTAATTATGCCAACTTGTTGGGCCTACAAAAAAATAAACCATACTATAAACATAACATATAAATTTCATTTCAATTTTCCATACCTGTTTCAAAAATTCCGGCATGGTTTCCGTTGAACCAACCACCACAATTTGTTTATCCGGTGACTTGCGCACCCTCCTCAAAACATCCTTATAATTACCATCGTAACCAATATCGTAGCGTAGTACGGTTATTATCGGTGCCTCGCTGGGTACATATTCAGCCATAAGAGCATTTAAAATATTCAAATATTCCGAAGATTCATAGAGAAATATGAAATTATTCCATTCAAAAGCGGTCAGCAACGAGTGTATGGCTTTTCCAATATCCTCCGAACTTGGATATAAATTAAAAGCTTCAGCAGCATCACCCATAAAGGAATAAAAATATGGAATATCTTTGGCATCGCATATGGACATTAGGTGGAAAGCGGTGTGTCTGGAAGATGGGCCCATCACCGCGCCAATGCCATTCTGTTAAATAGAGGAATAAAGGACATAGATTTGTTTGTCATATCGATTTTAAAGTCATATTCTACATACCTCCATCATTCCGCATAGAGTATTATAGCCCATAAAAGAATTTCCAAATGGTATTGTATCCGTTGTCACCTCCAGTTGGGTTCCATAAACTGCATTCGCGTTTTCAATGGCCACATCAACTACCAGTCCCATTTTTTCAGGTTCTCTATCAGTAAGTAGTCCTGTTGTTCAGAAAAAATAAGATTGTTTAAATTGTTAGGATTTTGAAAAACTTCTTAAAGAAACAAGTGAAAATTCGAACGGACCTAATTTTTATTCGCAATATTTAAAATCGATCAGAACGTATATATGCCATGGTAAATTACAGTCTGGACTATGATAAGACATACCATTTGTAAGAGGACTATGTAGAAATATGGACATATATTGAAAATGTTCTCTGAAGAAGTTGTTTGTTACCCAAGATCCCGTAATGTCATATTACCCCTACTTCCGAAACGTTGAAGCTAAGGACTAAATTTTGTTCTATAGGATAAACGTAAAAATGAACCTAAAAAAATGAGGTCCAAATTTCTTTCCATAAGAAAAAGGATCACATTTTTTGCTATAGAAAAAAGTACCTCCGAAACTGAAGTCCACATGTTAAATTTTTTCCTACAAAAATGAACCCTAGAAAATGAGGTCCAAATTTTCCCATAAGATAATGTACCTCTTTACCCAATTTTTTATATAAAAAAATTACCTCTGAAACTGAGGTTCAAATTTGTTTCCATAAGAAAAAGTACCTCTGAAACTCAGGTCCTATTTTTTCTATAAAAAAGTAACTTAGAAACTGAGGTTTAAATTTATTTCATATAAAAATGAACTTCAGAAAATGATGTCCAATTTTTTTCCCATAAGAAAAAGTACATCTTAAACAGAGTTCCCAATTTTTCCCTATAGAAAAAGTACTTTCGAAACTGAGGTCCAATTTTTTCTATAGAAAAAAGTAACTCAGAAACAAAGGTCCACATTTTTGTCTATAGAAAGAAATTACTTCAGAAGCTGAGATTCATTTTTTTATAGAAAAATTAACTAAATAAGAAATTACCCCAGAAACTGAGGTGCAAGTTTTTCGCTGAAAAAATACCTCAACAAGTGACATTCTGATTTTTTCTACAGAAAAAATATCAAGGATTTTTTCTATTAAACAAATCTCAGAATCTGAGATCCGTTTTCTGGAGTAAAAAATATGATAATTTTTGCTAGGAAGATCCAATGGGAATCTAACGTATTAAAAATACCGAAAATGAAGGGGTAACGCTGTATCGGGTTCAATTTTTGGTTAACAAACGTACTCAAAATATCAAATAATTTTAGTTGAGGTGGGAATAACCAAGTTTTTTTTTCCTTTTAGGATATATAAAATCTACATCCTTTTAGCATTCCAGTGGTGAAATTTTCATGTAAATATCTCTATTCGTTGCTGAGATATAACCATTTAAAGATTACCTTCTATCAAAATTTAGCTGCTACACAATTCTGTTCGCCTATTATAAGAAAATGTCTAAATTGTACGTTTTCCAAATGCCAGAATTTGCCGATCATGCAAACATAGTTCCCCAAATGCAAAGCATATGTTGAGGCGCCATAAAAATTACTAGAATGAAGGGAATTTCCAACTAACGCCTAAAAGTATGCTTTCGAATTATATCATTTTATGAAGCCACGTATAAACACTACAGACGATCTGGCAACATTGCTAGCGCAAATTTTTTCATTTCGGAAAATGTATAATATCGCTATTTTGATACCAGGCGAACAGAATCGTGTAGCAGCTATCTTTTGATAGAAGCTAAAATTTAAATGGCTATATCTCAGCAACGAATAGAGATATTTACATGAAAATTTCACCATTGGAAAGTTTAAACGGTGCAGTTTTTATATTTTTCACAGGGAAATAAATTTATCACCTATATACCAGAGGAAACCTTTACTAATTCTACCACTACTAAAATTGTTTGGATTTTTGGGCATGTTTTTCAACCTAAATGTCTGCAAGTTTATATTTTGGTTTCACATTGGCTAGAAAATATTCCTACCAACATTTTTAACGTATTAAGGGGACCCCCCCCCATTCTCGGTGTCAAAATTTTTGTTGATATAATTCGAATCTACACTGATTAAGGAATGTCTCTACAAAATTTCAAGTGAAAATCTCAAGAAGTCTTGAAGATATATCCGATTTATTGTATCAACATTAAGTGACGGCTAAAGGGCTTCTCAATGGTGTGAAAGTTCAATCGGTTCCAAATTTTGCAGCGTTTCTCTGAGAGTGTATAGCTCTCGTATGGCCAATCGTAAGATCTTCATTTTTTAACATGGGTAAAAAATCGTTTTTTAGACCAAAATCCTAGTTCATAGCCAGACATGTCCTCTTTCTAACACAGTAATTTTCGGATTCCGATGTTCCAGTGAGGAGTTATCATGCCCGCCATCGAAAATGTGGACTTTTCTTTGCAAATTTTTGTAAATTATTTTTCTTCCTTTTTAAATCTTCAAATATATATGTGCCAAGTTACAAACCTTAACAAGCATTGGTATTCATTTCCCTTAATGGTGAAAGTTTAGGGGTAGGGTAGTCATTTGGGTACGTTTTTCGACCGAAATAGCTCAATAAAATATGTAGGATTTACATTGGATGGCACACCTTTCTACCCAAGAGTATAAATATATGTGGATCTTTTGAGAATAGTAAATTTTCGTACTAAATGTGACCAATATTGGCCGAATTTTGGAATAGCCTTCATATAATGGTTACTCCGAAACGTCGGTATTCTTTAATGTTTGTGGACGTTTTTCAACCAAATTGACTGAAATTTAATATTTTTTTTTTTTGATTTTCATTTGGCAGAAAATCTTCCTACCAAAAATTGCGGATATTACTCAAGTTCCGGAGTAGCGATAACTTCCAAATTTTGGCATTTTGGGCATATTTTTCTGCAGTATTGACCTCAATTTGAGTTCAACGCCTTCTACCAAAAATCGCAATATCGATCCTCGTTCTGGTACATACAGTCCCCTTATAACAGAACGCGCAAATTGTTTGTCTTTGGAGAATTTCAGACATGGTTTTCAAACGTTATTATGCCCTTCACCACTCTGTAGCACAGAGTCTGTGCTACAGGGTATTATATCTTTGTGCATATGCTTGTAACAGGTAAAAGGAAACGAGATAGACACATGTTACTTTTTCAATTTTAAATTGTAAACAAAGTACACATCACATTTATGAGTATGGTCCGAATTGGATGAAATTAGGCACAGCTTATTTATTTAGTCCAAGGACGAAAAATTGGGAAAAATCGTTTCAGATGTACAAATAGCTCCCATGTATATTTGTGTCCGATTTTATGTAAATGGTGCACCAATGTCCCTATATATCATCCGATTTGCATGAAATTTGGAATAGCGTACTGAATTGAGACTAGAATGATGGGTGTTAAGTTTCCTGAAAACCGGTTCAGATTTAGATATAGCTCCCATATATATTTTCGTCCGATTAAATGTAAATTCTGCATCGAAGTCCCTATATATCTTTCGATTTCCTCGAAATTTAGAATAGCGTACTGCACTGGGCATAGAACGACGCGCGTTAAGTTTCGTGAAAATCGGTTCAGATTTAGATATAGTTCCCATATATATATATATATATATCGGTTCAGATTTGTGGTACGCAAACGACTCTAAATCTGCCCCAATAAAATTTAATTTAGTATAGGTTGCCGGAAGGTTCACTTATAGATAAAGATCCCTTATTTAGGTCCGTTCAATTTCATGTCAATGTTCCTTTGACAAGGCGATGTCTGTTAGGATGCATGCAATATATCAAAAGTGCTGAAGGGTGTCATATAGTCGGCCCAGTTCGACTTTACTACTTTCCTTACTGGTTTTTGATATGTTCGAGGTCCTAACACAAATTTACTAACCGGAGGATCGATAGTTTTATATATTTTTTCGGTCCGGTCACACTTTATGAGATTTTTATTTGTTTTTCATTATTTTCATTAAAATGTTGATAATTTATTGAGAGAGATGACAGGAAGGAGCAAAAAAGCGAGATCAGCATTGGGACGACTGTAAGGTTTTTGGAGAAGCTCATTTATATCCAGAAAAAAACAAGCTTAGTATACTCGAAATTGGATAAAAACGATATTGAGATCTTGCATGTGTCTAACACCGTCACGCAAAATATTCTGCCTCTGCACCTTAAGCAACGTAGAGCTGTGTAACTTTACGAACCAGGAACCCATAGAAAAACATATGAAACGTAGGAAATGGAGATTGATTTACTGGAATTCACATTATTTGAGAAAAACGGTTTAATATGGTATAGGCAGCGATTATCGAATTACTTCGTCAAAATATTAGGAGCCATTCGGGCAGCGTGTGAGGTTCTGCCTTTAAACGCCTTTAAACATAATTCGTGCCAAAGGTGACCAATTCGAACAAATCTAAATTTATTCTAAAAGTTGATGCTATTTCGGATTTTTTTTGCTTTCATTCAATAAAATTTAAAATTTTGGTGTTTGACTTTGTTGCAGTTTTTTATCTCAGTCTGTATTCATTAATATACCGGCATTTTTGAATTCTAAACAAAAAAAAAAGTAAATGTTTTTTTACAACAACAACATCCAAAAAACACACACAATATTTTCTAAACACTGCCATCCGAAATTCCCAAACAAATCTTTCAACGTTTAATATTAATAAAACATTTCAAATTGTTTATTTGAAAACTCTCGACAAACAAACAGTTTCTTTGCGTGTGTATGTTTGTTTATAAATAGTTCGTAATAATGTTCTATTTTTTCGTCAGACATGCCGTAGACAGTCTCCTACTTATACTAATACATGTCTATATGTAAATACAAAGAAATCCGAAAGATGTTTGTCACTCAGGCATGCCCTCATCCATTCATTCATGTAGAGTCACTTACCTAGGGTTATTTTATTAGACGAGTACATCATGTTGTTGTTGTTATTGATGCTGTTTCCATTGTCATCACCCACATCTCCGTATCTGAGATTATAGCCATATTGAGCATTTATTGGACAGATTTTCGAAAATAGCAAAATTAGTTCAATGAACCAGAATATCTTATTAGAAAACATTATTTTTTTTCGTTTAATATCTATTTTTCTTTTTTGCATATATATTTTTAAAGTAGTTTCCCCACAAGCGATGGAATTTTCTTTTATTACATATTTCTTGTTATTAAATTTCCGAATATTCTTTTGTCACCACCGTCCGCCGATGTTTTCTTATGCGAGAGTAAAGCTATACTGATCGCAGCCGTGTTGAGATAGTTTTCCAGTGCATTTTCTTATTGGAAAGAATTTTCATATTTTTGTCATGGTTTTTTGTTTTGATTTTCTCGTAAGAGAAAACTAATTTTCCAAGCTTTGTGGAATTGAAAAAAGCTTTCCATTGATGGATCCCGCTCTATATATAATATTATATAGATTTTGAAAAATGTTAGATTGTAATACATTTAAATAATTAATAAATTTATATTTTAAAATAAAGTGTGAAGTTTTATTTATTATTCGATGTATAAAATGCATATATTTTTTACCAAATACTTGACCATCCTCGGAGAGGTACCAGAAGAGGTTGGTTGGCCTATAGACGCCATCTTCGCATATAGAATATTTTTGGTAGAATGTGTGAAACCATTGAATCAAATTTAATTCTCTCCACATTAAATACCAAAAGAAGAGGACCGATATGCATTCCAATGTTTTGAAGAATATAAAATACAGACGATTTTCTATACATTTTGCATCACTGGCAAACACTTGTCGTCAGCGCCATCCATCTATTAGATCCGAAAATCGATTATGAAAAAATATAAACCTCATTGGTTTTTCCAATAATTTTGAGCTACTGTAGATATTTAAATTAATTTTGTGGAATGTGAAAGATACGATAGTAAATCCTTTGTGAACTAAAATAAAATAATTATTAAGGAGCATATGGCTTTTCCAATATCCTCCGAATTGGGATATAAATTAAATACTTCAGCGACATCACCCATAAAGGAATAAAAATATGAAATATTATTGGCATCGCATATGGGCATAATATGTAAGGCCGCACAAAAGTTTTGAAGATTATGAACTTAAGAAACTGAGGTTCAAATTTTTGTATAGAAAAAAGGAACTCAGAAACTGAGGTTTAAATTTTTTTGAACCTCAGAAAATGAGGTCCAAATTGTTTTCAAAAGAAAAAATACCTTTGAAACTGAGGTCCATTTTTTTGGATAGAACAAAGTAACTCAGAAACATAGGTCCAAAATTGTTCCCTATAAAAAAGTTTAAAAATTAATTAAGTAAGAAATTACCTCAGAAATTGAGGTGCAAGTTTTTTTCTCTGAAAAATACCTCAAAAAGTGAGATCCTATTTTTTTACAGAAAAAATATCAATTTTTTTTTATTGAAAAAATCTCCGAAACTGAGATTCGTATTTTTTTCTAGAGTAAAAAAGATGAAAATTTGTGCTAAGAAGATCGACGCTATATTGGGGTCTATGCCGAAACATTGATAATAATTTTTGTTTAAAAAACTTACCCAAAATACCAAATAATTTTAGTTGAGGGGGAATAGCCAAGTTTTTGTCTGGTTTGCAGGCATTAAACTTATTTCCTTGTGAGAAAAATAAAATCTACATCTTTTTAGCTTTCCAGTGTTGAAATTTTCATATAAATATCTCTATTCGTTACTGAGTTATAGCCATTTGAATTTTAGCTTCTAACAAAATATAGCTGCTACATAATTCTGTTCGCCTATTACCACAAAATTTTAAAATGACTACATTTTACATTTTTCAAATGACAGAATTTGCTTGCAATGTTGCCAGATCATGCAGGCATAGTTTCCCAAATGCAAAGCATAATTTGAGGCGCCATAAAAATTACTAGAATGAAGGGAATTTCACTCTAACGCCTAGAAGTATGCTTTAAAATTATCTAATTTTATAACACCAACACTGAAACACTACACACGATCTGGCAACATTGCAAGAGCAAGTTTTGCTATTTCGGAAAATGTAAAATATCGCTATTTTGGAATTTGTGATACCAGGCGAACAGAATCATGTAGCAGCTATCTTTTCATAGAAGCTAAAATTCAAATGGTTATATCTCTGGAACGAATGGAGATATTTATGAAAATTTCACCGTTGGAAAGTTAAAACGGTGTAGTTTTTATATTTTCCACAGGGAAATAATTTTAATGCAGGCACATAAGAGAAAATTGTTTGGATTTTTTGGCATGTTTTTCAAACAGAATAACTGTAGTTTTATAAATTTGTGTTCTCATTTGGTAGAAAATCTTCTTACCAAAATTTTTGAATGCATTAATGGTCAAAGTTTCGGGCTAGACCCCATCCTCGCATTATTCGGTATTTTGGGTACGTATTTCGACCAGATTGGCTCGAATTAAATAGTTGAATTTTCATTGGGTGGTACACCTTCCTATCGAAGAGATGGCGCTGACGAAGGGTTTCTAAAAAAATACACACCTCATTTACTTTGGCCATAACTTTTAAGTCGAAAAATTGCGTATAAAGTTGTTTATTTAATTAAAGAAATGCTTATTATTTATATATTTTATATTAAAATTTAAATTTATTAATGTTCGTGTTTATTATCCACTTCCTTCTCCGTCTTCTCCCTCACTCAAACTGCTACCACTACCATCTTCATCCGAATCGGTGGTAAATGATTCAATTGATTCCAATGATGAATTACGGCTACGGGAATAAACTGAGGCGGCACCTTTTAATACCCTTTCGTTGTTCCTAACATCAATGACAGCCTTTAATTCTTCCCAGAAGGCAGCACTATAGGGGACCTGAAAAAAGTTTTTTAAAATGCATAAATAAACAAGTAAATAAAATAAAAACCACTACACTTACATCATAGGTACGAGCCATTCGCCAGACATGGAAAAGCCAGCAAATTATGCCATAAATTATAGACATGCCAGAACCCACAATTAAAACATAATATATACCCTCCAAATTATTGACGGCCAGGGGATTGGCGGAACCGCTATCTGATTTGGACTAAAAAAGAATTAAAAAAATATTTATATTAAAAAATTAAAAAAAAATTAATAATTTCACATCACTTACTGTACAAACACTGGCACCCATTTCATTCCACCATTTCTTCTTCAGTTTAGCCAATACACCCTGTTCTTGTAATTCCAATAGGGCATTATTGAATTTATCACGGTATGGCCAATCTTAAACAGAAAGAGCTTAGAATGCTGAAGGTTCTTTATTTCTTTCTGAACTTACTTTTCTTCATTGCAATGCCATAGCCTTTTTCATCCAATGGTTCTCCGACTTTCTGCAGCTTACAATTTCTAACGGTATGATATTCAATGGATGTGGATTCCATTAAAAAAGCATACGTGGTACCACTTTTAACATCACTAGCCGTCACTTTGTCGACACCCTCTTGATTACTCATCGTCAGCAGATCAGTATGAGCCATCATATACTCATGCATTTTCATATAAGTGGGTTCTGAAGAGGTCTAAAATTTAAAAAAAAAAACAAAATAGTTTTTTTTTAATAATAAAGGAAAATATCGCAGGTGCCAAGGGTGGTGCTAAAATCTCAAGATGAAAAGAGAAATTCTACAGGCGATAAATGACCTGAATAGACACGGAATTGTCAAGGAGTTTTTAAAACGAGACCTTGGACCCTGAACCCCCGTGCTACTGAAACCATTAGAACTAATATTCTCAGGCTCTCTACAATCGGTGAATGGGGGTAAAAAAGCAAAAGTGACCGCCGTTGGTAGCCCCCCTGCCACCAACAATTGTTTCACAAGCCTGCTACTTCGGGAACGGTCCCCCACAGAGCTTCCGTAGCCGAAACTAGTACCATTTGAACTAATGGTAGCAGGCTCTCCACAATGAAATAACGGTTAAATGAGGATGAAAAACAGATTCAAAAACCAATACCTTTCGATGCCAATTTCCATGCAGTATCCCTTTCCCACCCGACGATAATTTCACAAGCCTATAAAATTCGGGAATAGTAACCCTTCTTGCTTCCATCCATGATCCGGGACTAGTATCCCAAAGGCACAGACAATACAGACAAACAAAACCAAAATGCGCTCACAAACGATCCGCAAAACCGAAAAACAAAACTTTATAGCAGTCCACAGGACTGTGACCGTAATTACTCGAGTATCCGGCCTCACGGATCAAACAGTGACTAGACACGCTCCCGAGTATCCAGTCAATCGGACCAGGCACCCAATAAACGAACAACCATAATCCCACGGCTGTACCGAATTGACTCGGATATGGACTCCGACCCGAGGCTGCCACTTCAACAAATACATGTTCGTGTGCGTCATGTTTGTCATGAGAGCGGCGTTATATCCCGGAATGACTGCTCCGAATCATAGTGGTCCGTACCGGGATAGAAAGGAACCCCGGAACCGCATCCATATATATCAATATCGGTAAGATGCAATGAAATTAGAGAATGGGCATTTTCAAGGTTTCTCCGGATTAGACCGGATCCAAGAGTACTGCGAAAATGTGATGGTCTTCGCAAGAAGATCAGCAAAATTGTGGAGTTTATGAGAATAATGGACGGTGCGATCCAGGAAACAAAGCTGAGCGTTGTGCGGAAGGATCGTACCAGAAGCGGAAGGGGGGGGGACTTGCATTCTTATTACATTATTTTTGCCAGCACAGACCTATCTCGCTTGAGCTAGACTCTAGTGATCCATATATTGAATTTATGGGGGTAGCAGTCAATTGTGGAATTGCCGAGGTAGATGTGCTAAATGTTTATATGCCGCTGATGAATAGCTGTTAGCTGTAGAAGGTAATAATCGCCTGGTACTAGGGGATTTCAGTGCTCACCATAAGTTGTAGCATTTCGTCCTAAGTAATAACCAGAGGGATACAACGCTGGCTGAACAAATTGAAAGCTCAACATTTTGCAGGTTAATGAGGATATTCCCAAGATAATAAGAAAATATTGATACAGTTCATTTTGGCACTGGATCTGACAAATGACATAGCCTGTCAACCAGTCATCGGCTCAGACCACCTTCCTATCATCGTCTCCACTTTATTACCTCTGAACGTCGTTCTTTCCTGAAAATTGGGAAAGCTGATTGGTCTGGGTTCAGAGTGTTTACCAATCACCGTTTTACCTGTCCTCGGGAGCTAATAGAAAAATCCGTAGAATCATCACCACTGCTGCCGCTTGCTACATTCCTGCTGGTCGAATACCCGAAGTAAGACCAAGCAGCTGCCACTACAAACTCAAGTAGTATTAGCTCAACTAAGATCAGGTTAGTGCAACCTCCTCAATTCGTATTGGGCAAGAATGTACGGCTCTATATCTAACACAAGCGTTTTGAAAAACACGTTTTGAAAAAATATAAGCCCTTTTCAAATCGCATACTTATCCTATAAGCCCAACTGTATATTTACTTTAGTTGTCTTCTTTATCATATTGTATAATCCCTCCCCACTTACCGCAAAGAAATTTCTTGTTGCACCATTCTTTTTCGCTCCATATTGTACACCGCCTTTATTCTCGGCCAAATCTTTGACATTTTCCAAAACTGTTGTTGGATTTTCAATGGTTAAGAAAGCGGCCAAATTGGCCGTGTATGATGATACTATAATCAGGGTAAAGAAACACCAGATGGCAGCAACGGTACGGGTGGAAAGAGCCCTAGAAGAAAATTACGTCTTAATATTTTCCGATTTAAAATATTATAAAGAACAAACTCACTTCGGGGCAATTTCTGAACCCTGCTGCAAGAATGCACCGGTTGTAAACCACAGGGCACTATTGATGGTAAATTGATTTTCCAATTCTTCGGGTTCTTCAATACAGGGATAAGGATTATCCCATTCGGTGGGCGAGAGGCGACCCAATATAAAGAAACACAAGGACACGGAGAGAAATGAAATGCCTAAATATTTCCAAACTTGTTTAGAGAAGGGGTCCATGAAAGAGAAGGTGGTGGGTTCACTTTTCTGTGGCTTTAGATATAAAATTGCAATGCCTAAAAATAATAAAAATACACACAGAAATAAAATAATTATAAAATCAATTAAAATCAAGTTGATTCAAAAATGTTCCTTATGATTATATTAATTTGTATTTTAAATCTAATACTTATTTGTTTTTTAAATATTTACCTGTATTCATAAAAGGTATGGTAAAGTCCACAACTTCTTCACGTTCCGATGTGATTGTCAAATCAGTAATGGCCAAATCAGCTTCCTAAAATATAGTCTATTATTTCCAAATACAATTTCATACTTGCTCCACACTTACCCCATCAATGATTTGCTTCAACATTCCCGTTGTTGTATTTGTCGTCTTATTAAATGAACCATAATCGGAGCCACCATTCCGCAACGTGAAATTAAAACCTAAAATATCTGCCAATTCTTTAATTAAATCAACACCATATCCTTGATACATATTATTGCCATTTAATTTTTTGTGTGATTCCACCAAGCTGGCATAGGGTGGATTCTGTAGAAAAACAATTTGAATATTTATTCGAGATAAGGAGGACATTTCAATATTATTAGAACTTACGGGAACTGATATCAGCACAACATAGGTTTTATTAACCATAGAATTGTCATCGAGCAATATTGTTTGCCTCTGCTGTGGTGGCCTTTCAAATGTGAAATTTTTATTCTCTTCCCAAACACCAATTTTTACCAGACCTGTTGGCTGTAGTTCTATAACATCCAGTTTGTAGCCTTTGCGACGAAAGCCATCAAAGTATATACGCCCCGTTAGGGTATTTTTGTCGAAATCCAACTGAAATACAAAAATAGAATATTTAAGGACTTTCTACAGATAAACGGTATTTTATATAAGGCCTTCCGTCGGTCTTTCTCAAGATCCAACAGATGCCTTCAATAAATGGAGCACCGTCCATAGGTTCTCAGCATACGGAAATCGTAGACAGGTTAAAATATAATATATATTTCAAAAATGTTTGTATAAAAAATCCAAGCCTTGTTGACCCTTGAAAAATCCAAATCCAAAAATCCAAATTCAAAAATCCAAATCCATGAAAAAATATTCTTTAAAAAATCGATGCTTTGTTGACACTTGCAAAAATATTTTTGTGTAGGTCCTTAATAATATTGTATAAAAAGTCCACGCCTTATGTAGGTCCTTAAAAATATTGTATAAAAAGTCCACGCCTTATGTAGGTCCTTAAACATATTGTATAAAAAGTCCACGCCTTGTGTTAGTCCTTGAAAAATATTCTTTAAAAAATCCAGGCCTTGTGTTAGTCCTTGAGAAAACATTCTTTAAAAAATCCACGCCTTGTGTTAATCCTTAAGAAAATGTTATTTAAAAAATCCACTCCTTGTGTTAGTCCTTGAGAAAATATTCTTTAAAAGTGCAAGTCTTACCGATCTCATATAATTCTTAAAAGTAGACCCATCCTCCTGTACATTATCGGCATCCAATTTACAATCCAGCGGTTGGGGAACGTATTGTATATTTTTGGTGGTCTCAGCAAAAGCAATGACCGCATCATAAAGTAAGGCCATTTCCAGAGTTATGGGACAGGAACCTAAAACACAAATTGATATTACAAATAATTCGACCGAAAAAATTTAATAGTTACCATACCATTCCTAATAATTTCATTATCAATTTCCCGAAGGCGAATACGATTCTGTGTCTCCACATCATCGGGATCAATTTCCGCAGCATCGACACGATCAATTTCATTGTAACGTTCATCATCGGACAATTTTTGTAAATAGCCCATTTCACGCATAAGATTTTGCACCTCAGGTTTTTCCGCGGAGAACATGCGAAATCCAGTAATATTGGCATCACTATATTTATATTCCTCCAAATCGAAGGTGTGGAAATCCAAATTGCCAATAATATAGGTATAATCTTCATTCATGATACCAACTTGTTGGGCCTAGAACAAAAATATTTTTTTTAAAAGAAAAATTCGAAATAATTTCAAAATTTCCAACTTACCTGTTTTAAAACCTCTGCCACCGATTCCGAAGAACCCACAACAACTAAACGATTATCTACCGATTTGCGAACTCTTCTCAAAACCGATTTATAATTGCCATTTAAATTTAAATCATAACGTAAAACGGATATAACGGGGCCATTGCTGCCATAAATGGTCATTAGGGCATTCAAAATGCTGAGATAACCAGCTGAAATAAGAAATATTTTAAAATTGTCATATACATCATCCCACACTTACCATTCTCATAAAGAAAAATATAACGACTCCATTCAAATGCTGAAATTACAGCATGTAGAGCCTGGGCTATATCTGCCGGATGTGGATGTAAATTGAATCCCTCATTGGCCTCACTCATGTGTGACATAATGTAGGGTACATCTTTGCTGTCGCATACATTCATCAAATGTAGACCTGTGGATAAGGCGGATGGGCCAAATACACCACCAATGCCACCCTATAGAATATATATTTTTAAATATTTGTATCAGTCGGAATTATAGCAATGCTTACCTGCATCATACGACACAGACGATCAACACCTTGCATAGAATTTCCGTAATTTATTTCGGCATGCTGCACTTCCAGTTGTGTTGTCAATTCGGCATTGATAATATTTGTGGCATTCTCAAAGGTGTTGCGTAGCAATTCCGAATTTAGATCCGTAATAAGGCCTTAATGAAAATTATGAAATTAATTTGGTGGAAATATTTTTGAAATAATAATGAAAAGTTAAATATGATATAATCCTACTAAAGGCTATAACTTTGAACCAGTGAGCAGAGCAGTATAGTCGGACGGGGCCGACCATATGTTACCCTACACAACCTTCACGAAAATCTAACTTTCTGCGGTTCTATACTCTGAGCATGGAAAATATTTGCGATGTTTGCACCCTCTTGACCGACAAGAGATCAACAAATATTACTAATATTCAGTACAGCCCTTCTAATTACTTGTCCAGATTCCCTTCACCGTGAGTTGTGTTGTGATGTTCGGCTTTCAATTGTGGCTTAAAGATCAACTCGAAAAACACAAAATAAGTTTTCGGTCCACTTCATCCTAATATTATTATCTGATCATCTCCAAAAATTACATCCTCATGAAAAATGTCAAAGCGATCAGCGCTATATTTCCGCCCTCTAGTGTGGTAATATGTTGCTAAATAATATATGAATACGTAAACACCTGTAAATATTTAAGTGCAACTCCCACATCCGAGTGCATTCGACAATATAATTGATATCAATTTAAAGGTCAAATACTCCTCTTGGATATACTGTCAACTTCTCGGGTCTATGCCTTTCAGGAGTAAATATATACGCCATACAATATAAATTTTGTAATTTATCACACCAAAGTCAGGGTCCAATTGACCCACTAAATATTGACCGATCTTTATCATGTATCAAATAAAGGCATGCTTATTCTTTGGTCCGATCTTCTTATGTACAAATTCTATATGTACAAATTCGCGATGTTTGGACCATAATTGCGGTCTCTGGAGCGACCAGAAAATTAGACAATCAATAAAGTCTTTGGTTCATTTCATCCTCTAAATATTAACCGATCTTCACCAAAAGCAATAGGGGTCTTCATTGACCAGAACCCATCCTGCATGCAAAATTGCGTGAAGATTGGTCCATAACTGTGGCTTGTATCGTGTTTACAAATTATAATGGGCAGACGGACGGACGGACACACATGTCTAGATCGACTCAGCTAGTCGAGATATGACGATCGGTATACTTAAAGGTGGGTCTAGGACTAATATTTCCCGGCGTTACAAACTCTTGGGGCTGCACAAAGCTATAATACCCTGACAACATAGTTGTGTAGGGTATAAAAACAGCAAAATATTTTTTTACTGAGAAATGTCACCCTTCCAACGAGCATACATCCATAGTTTACGAGAAATCTATCAGTACAGCCAAGAATAATGACAGATATAATAGGTAGCACTTCAATTAAAATTTGGTATTATTTAAAAAAAAAAAACTCATAAAAAATAATGAATATTCACAATAAAGTCAAAGCGTAGATTTAGAGCAATCATAGGCTTATAGGTAAATTATATTTGTTTCCTCCCCAATAATCTGTTACAATTATGAAACATCAACACTAGAGATTCCCATATGCTGAGGGAATACACCTGGTAATCCATTGTACAGATCTGTCCATTTCAACAAAATTATGAAAATCTCTTTTTGCTATAAAAACACTTGACGAATATATTAAGAACCCATAAGGTCAAATTCGACAGATGTCTAGTTGCGGCTATTGCCCATTATTTTTAAGATGACATGTCTTCAGTAAAATCGAATGAGGAATATTTGTGTAAAGCATAACCCTCTTATATCTCGAATCCTAGTAAGTTTTCTTCGTCCTCATTTTTTGAATTGTATGCAAAATAAAACAAAAATACATTTTAGAAACTACAAAAATGTCACTGGTGATGTCAAACCCATTAACCATTTCGGCGAATTCATTTATTTCTATAAATGCTTTAATTAAAAAAAAAACATATTTCTGCATTTTAACAAATACATATACATACATATAACTTAAACGATCCTTACCAATCGGTATGCGACCACCGGCCTGTAACGATATACCACCGTAACCATAATTATCCCGCTGTCCTTTAATAGGATGTTGAATAAATATAATTGTTATTAACACTAAAAACACAATTTCACGATATATTTTTTCCACAACAATAAACATTTTGTTTGTTTCTTTTTACATTCTCCGCTTTTCCGATATGTTTTCTAAATAAAATTAAAACAAAACTATTTTTAGCTTTTGCCGACAATGGGACAGCACCAACAAATATCACAACAAAACGTGTCAACCAACGCGTCTCATGCAATGTTTTTCGTCAAACAAATTTTCCGTGTTCCGCGTTGGTATCATCCAAACAAATGCATGGATGAAGAGTTCAATATGGACTGATCTTTAAAAAAAGAAAGAACAAAAAATGAGCAGATGTGGATATTCCAGTGACTAGGGAGAGAAAGCTTTTTAGGAAAGAAAAACTTTCCAAAATGTAAAAAATCGAACAGTTCATTTTATTCACATTTGAATTTTATTTAAAAATTATCACAATAATAAAATTTGTTTTAAAAAATATACTAAAAAGCTAGAAAAATCTTAAATTTAAGAAATATATATAATTGTTTGTATATTTTTATGGTGTAAAATACTTCGAAATTATTTAAAAACATAAAAATTGTCTACATTATAAACAAGATGGATATTGTTGTTTATATTTATTATATTTATAATTATTCTAAAGTAGATATATTCAATATTATTAACTAATATTTATAGTTAACCTACATTTGTATTTGTATTGTATAATACATATTGTGGCACATTTTTGTATTTTATATCATCGTTGGTGTATCTTGCTTGTGAGTGTGGGTGGGTGAGTGCTTTAGTGATTGTTTAATATCGTCTTATGTTGATAGATGGCGTTGTTGATCATTTGTATTATATATTTGTTGCAATAGCTAAAAAAAAGAAAAACAAAGTTATTGAAATAATGGAAATGTAAATAAATGTAATAAGTAAGAACGTGGTTTAGTTCGGACGGACCGAACTATTACACACTTCAGGAGAAATGTAAGGGGACCAGATTTGGGAAAGAGCAAATTAAACAATTTTTATACCCTTCACCACACTGTGGTACAGGGTATTATGTCTTTGTGCATATGTTTGTAACAGGCAAAAATAATCGAGATAGACCCATGGTTCCTTTTGAGAATATGCATAGAATCACTTTCTGAGTCGATTTATGCATGTCCGTCTGTCTGTCCGTCCGTCCGTCCATGTATTTTTGTTAACAAAGTACAGGTCGCATTTATGATCCGATTTCGATGAAATTTGGCACAAGTCACTTATTGAAATTGGGAAAAATCGGTTCAGATTTAGATATAGCTCCCATATATATTTTCGTCCGATTTAAGGCAAATGGGGCACCAAAGTCCCTCTATATCATTCGATTTGCACGAAATTTGGCACAGAGTACTGAATTAGGTCCAGAAAGATGTGTGCCAAGTTTCGAGAAAATCGGTTCAGATTTAGATATAGCTCCCATATATAGTTTCGTCCGATTTAAGGTAAATGGTGCACCAAAGTCCCTAAATATCATTCGATTTGCATGAAATTTGGCACAGAGTACTAAATTAGGTGCAGAATGATGTGTGCCAAGTTTCGAGAAAATCGGTTCAGATTTAGATATAGCTCCCATATATAGTTTCGTCCGATTTAAGGTAAATTGTGCACCAAAATCCCTATATATCATTCGATTTGCACGAAATTTGGCACAGCGTAATGAATTAGGCCTAGAATGATGTGTGCCAAGTTTCGAGAAAATCGGTTCAGATTTAGATATAGCTCCCATATATAGTTTCGTCCGATTTAAGGTAAATGGTATAAGGTAATAAGGATATTGATTGAAAAAAGTTTTTTAATGTCACAAAATACAGAATAATGGATATTGAGTGATCTATAGTTATTTCAACAGACATTGATTCAGATTCCGATCAAGAATATATGTATATACTTTATGGGCTCTCAAGTGAACATTTGGAAGTCTTACAAACGGAATGATAAATTCTTCACATGGAATCTGGAAAGCAAATAAAAAAAAAAAACAAAAAAAACAGCCAATGGAAAAATTAAGATGCGTGCTTTCATTGTTAAAAAATTGCGAATGCGTCTTTTTGAACACCTGTTTCTATATGAAGGACTTTCCAAATCGAAACAAAATTTATGTTTCGAAATCACTTAACTTTTTTCTGTTTATACCGCGCTTTTTGTGCTAGGCTTAGAATTTTCCGAACTGCCCTCGTATGTTAACTCTTTTAGAACCTCCTCCACATATGGCAAACTATTTGGTAAAAACGTATTTTTATATTTTACTTGGAACGAATGACGCATATAGTTTCATTCAAACTTGACATATACACTGGTGATCAAAACTAAAGCAACTGAAATTGCAAACTGAATAAATGACCCGTAATATTTTTGAAAATAAAATTATAGTGAAAGTTTTTACGGAAATAAATAGGTTACTTTTTTATTTTTAAAAACAAAAAATATAAACACAAAATTTATTTATTTTGAAAAAAAATCTATGGAGAACTAAATTGGCCCAACTTTTGCATTGTCAAAACTCAAGCAACATTTTGATTTGTTCTTATAAATAAGCACATTTTGTCTAGTAATCGACAACGCACCTACGAGGCATTGAATCAATAAAATGTTCAATTTGATCCTTGGGTATACTATTCCTAGCATCCTTGACCTTTGGGAAGAGGTTATGTCTATTTGTTTGTGAAACTCTTTTGATTTTGCTATCTATGATACCCCTAAAAATTTTTTATTTCGGTAACGAGTGATAGTACGAGACACAAAAGATTTATTCACATTTAAATGTTGGAGTGCTCTAACGATAGTCACTTTTGGTTTTCAAGCCAAATATAAAGAAATCAAACTATCACGCCTGAATTCCATCCACCATTTCTGGAAAATTCTCACCAAAATGTTTTCATACGCTTGTAAACTGGAATAATTTTAACAGCTGTCGGACGAATGGCTTAGAAATTACAGCAGTCTGAAGTTGCTTGCAATTTAATTTCACCCTGTATATCGAACTCCATAAAAATAAAAACATCACCATACCATTATTGTAATACCGAGACTTGAGCCTTTAGTAGTTTGATCTTCTAACTGTATTTTTTTCGTGCCGGAGCTCTTTATATTTAACTTTATTTCATTCGAGAACATAATACTTCTCCTCTAAGTCGGATTCCAAATAATACGAGCTTTTTCAGAAATAATATGGCTTTCATGATAATTTCCGGCTCATTCAGCTCGTTCACGCTCTGTTCTTCAATTTATATTCAACGATAACCGTCTCACAAATTCCTTTGAACTCTTAAATGGGTATTTTTTATTTTGCAGTCTTCTTCCGTGATGATCGTCCACTAGCAATTTAGTTGCATAAAACCAATTTATAATGCGAGAAATCACGGATTTATTTATGGATTATTTCTCCAAAATAATTTTTGTGACACATTTTTCCATAATCTTACCAGTGATTATGCTGTATTTTAGTTGTACTGTATATTTTTCTAGCCATTTTTATAAAAATAAATAAATTAATATTATTAAATAAACAAGTGAAAACGCGTTAAGTTCGGCCAGGCCGAACTTTGGATACCCTCCACCATAGGTATACTGACATGTACTAGAAATGAAAATATAGGGAACATACCAAAAAGTGGACCTATACCGACATTTCTAAAAAGGGATTATGTAAACCATAATAAAAATTTCAGAAATTTTTAATGGATAATTATACCCTCTGTCTTATGGCTAATAAGGGTGTTTACAATTTAACACGGTGAAAATGTGCCTCATAGAAATATTGGTTCTAGACCCCAAGTTTCTTTGGACCAAGTCCGTTTCAGAAAATTTAGATTGCATCCAAACTTTGCCCATCTTATTATTTCTTCCAAACTTAGTTCAAATTCAAAGATGGGGAATATCGGTCCACTCTTTCTGGAACCTCCACACAGGGGCTAGGTCTAAATGCGGCTATAGTTCATTATCGAACCTTACGTTATAATTTCGTATCTCGCTATCTTCCGCAGGAGAAATGATTACAACAGAATCTTAGAACCAAACTCAAAACGCGGAACAAATCAGATAACTATTTTAATATAAAAAAGGGTGTTATATGGAGACTACCCCAAAAAGGGGGCAAATAATAATAATTTTTGGTAGGGAGATTTGTTACTATATACAACTACAAAATACCAAATTGCAGCAAATTCGGTTAAAAAACGCGCTCAAGAATCCCAAAATACCGAAATTTGAGGGTACCCTTACATGGGGTCTATCCGAAAAAATTGACCTGTATTCATATTTTTTGTGGGGAGATTTGGTACCTATTAAGGACTCAAAATACTAAATTACAGCCAATTCGGTGAAAAAATCTGGACAAAACCCCCCAAAACCTGGAAATTGGGAGGTACCATTATATGGGGGCTACCAGAAAAAGTGGACCTATATTTATAATTTTTAGTGGGGAAATTTGGTACCCATTAAGAACCCCATGTACCAAATTTCAGCGAATTCGGTTGAAAACCGCTCTCAAGAACCCTAAAATACCGAAAATTGGGGGTACCGTTATATAGGGGGTACCAGAAAAAATTGACCTATATTTATAATTTTTAGTAGGGAGATTTGCTTCCCAATAAGAGCTCAAAGTAGATTTCAGCGAATTCGGTTGAAAAACACGCTCAGGAACCTCAAAATACCGAAAATTGAGGGGTACCCTTATATGGGAGCTATGCCTAAACTTGGACCGATATATCCCATCTTCGAAGTTGGCCTGCCTGCAAACAAAAGACAACTTCATGCAAAATTTCAGCACCATATCTCAATTCCTTCAGAAGATAGCGTGATTACAACAGACGGACGGACGGACATGGCTAGATCGTCTTAGAATTTTACCCGGATCAAGAATATATATACTTTATTGGGTCGGAAATGAATATTTCGATGTGTTACAAACGGAATGACAAAATTAATATACCCCCCATACTATGGTGGAGGGTATAATAAATTAATATTTATTTCATTATGATTAAAACTGAAAAACATCAACTATAAATTTATTTTTGAAAAATTTATGCGGAATTTATTAACCATTCAATTTTAGTTGCTTTAGTTTTGGCCACCAGTGTATATTTTTTACCTCTTACCAAATGTTATTGAATCGTCTTCTAAAAGTTTAAACAAATTTTTCCCCAGGTAAAATATATTCATAAGGTTTTGAAATATCATCCGTCCGATTTTCTGTGTCTAGAAGGTCCAAACTGGATTTCCGAATGGAATTGTACAATTTTCAATTTATAACCGACTTTCTTGATGAAAACATATCAATTTTGATAGATTCTCATATAAAGAAGGCCCTAAACGAACTTTTCCAACTGAATTAGCTGAATTTATGATTTGAAACGTTTTAGGTTTCTAGAAGTATTTTTCAACGGAAGTAGATATACTTTTTCGTGTGTAGTAAAATTCTTTTGACATTTGCAAAATAAAGAGTGGTGAAAATTGGTATTTTGTAAAGATAATATAGGTAAAGAGTAAAATTATCTCTGAAATATATGTTTTATATTCCATTTCTTATGGATATAACTTTTAATAGTCAAATTTTGGGAATCTTCTCATAATGTGTAGGATTTTCCAATTATGTCTCCAGGACATTCACTTTTCTACTTTTTATTGAGTGAAACAATAAGGGGCCCTGTCTTTATTATTGAAAACGATCAATCAGTAATTTTTCTATGAATCTAGGGATCATTTGGTGAGCCTTTCGATTTGATGTATGTACATGTTTACAATATTCCCTCTTTTAGTCCCATATTTCAAAACATATTCACCCATATGGGACATGACACTGTTTCTGTATTCGATGTGGATGATGATGATGACGAGTATCCTCGTTTACATGTTCTTGTTGCTGATGCTGATATCATGTTAACTTGTTATGGATTCGAAAATCTAAAACAATGACAATTGATTGCACGCACCACCAGAATGCAGTCTAATTGAGAGTCACTGCTTACAATCGGAGGGAGAACTAATTGATGAATGAATGAACTGACGCAACTCCATTAAATTAATGGGTTAAGAGATGATGATGATAGTGATGGTGATGAAGCGCCAACAGCATGCATATCTATTAAGAAAAAAATGACTATAAGGGGTTCAAATCGTTGATTTATGGCGTTAACTCCGGCATAAGATGGGATGGGTATATTAATTTTTGTAATTACTTTTGCAACACTTTGAAATGTTCACGGATATCTCATAAAGGTTAGAATAAAATTCTATATCGGTTTGCCATATTCGTATGTATGTTGAAATCGCAATAGAGCTTCGCAAATAAATTTCTATATTGGTCTACGTTTCATATAACGATACCCATTTCGTTCGGTGTTTTCGAACCAAAGCGGAATTTCAAGTTTTTAGAGGGTTAAAACAGATATTTGGAGGAATTTTTCAACATTTCAATTTAAGAATTTTGATATTCCTAGGCACATTTTCCAACAAAAGTGGTATTCCAGCTTCTTAGTGGTTAAGAAATGTATTCGCAGACATACCAGATTTTTCAAATAGACTAACAATATGCAAGTAGGATAAAAATTGTTTTTGCAGGCAATTAAATATGTGGGCTGTTTCCCTTAAACAAAACGAACATGGAAGGAAATCGGTGAATAACGTCACAGTTGAGAGGCTAAATACCTCGTTGATCTGTCCACGAGTATCTTCATGTCGTCATCCTGAGATCGTGAACAAACATTATGGTACATGTGTTGGTATCTTGGCATCTGTGGTCGAAGATATCGTTGTCAACCAACTAGAAAAAATGGATCTGAGTTTAAGAACCATAGGGGAAGAGAAATTTCAACCCAACCTTCTGAGACAAGCGGGGACTCAAATTCCGAGTCTGAACACGAGATTAAGATCATCTTAACCGTCTTAGAATATCGGAGGAGCAGCTTTTCGGGACTCAAGGTCGGAAATTGGACAAGACGAATCGGAGAGGCAATTACGAACAGAAAACTGATGTTCAAAAGGATATGTCCGAACTTTCTCCCACTTGATCGGTAGCAGCGAATATGATTAGGTCTCCGGAAGAGCGTTCGAATGTCCGTAAAAAGGAAAAAGATTTCTACATCGAATGATATAAAGAGTAGCGGAGCCAATACACAGTTGAAGAGACCGCCACGAAATACCTTCGACTTAGGGCGTCGATGCTGACTATAATGCCCAGAGAAAAGTTCTACTAACAAAGCGTCTGGTAAAATAAAATAGAGATCCATAAGAAGGTGATGGATGCGGTAAATAGTAAGATCATAGAGCACCAGCTGCAAGAAGGTGATATCATCGATCTGGACAGAGCAGACAATGCCCAAGCGGCAAAAAAAGTGCTTTACGTCGACTGATATAAATAGAAAGCGAAGCCAAATGAAAGTTGAAGGTGACTGCAACGAGATTCCTTCGACTTAGGGCGTCGAAGTTAGTTTTATTGTCCAGGTAAGAGCTTTACTAATAATGCGGCTGTTAAAAAGCACTAGCTGCAAGAAATGGATAGATCTCCGGAAGAGCAGACAATGCCCAACCGACAAAAAAGAGCTTCCCATCGACCGATATAAGGGGAAGCGGAGCCAAATCAATGCTGAAGGAATCTATCGATTTAGGGCATCGAAGTTGACTCTAATGTCCAGAGAAGACAGAGAAGATTATACAGCACCTGCTGCAAGTATGGACCCCATCGATCTGAGTCTACGAACAGCAATTAAGCTCTGAGGAAATTAAGCTCTGACAAGCCATGTCCCCTAAGCGATACATTTTTGTTCTCATAAGCGAGACTTTCTAAAACTAAAATAGCATACAAAAGTCAGGATAAGTTTATACTAGGCCAAGGGCAATATCTGTAGGCAACACCGACTTCCACTTTTTTGCTTGTTTTGGTTCTCATTTGGTGTCAAATATCACTACAAATATCTAATTGGTATTTTGGGTTCTCATTGGGTAGTAAAGGTCTACCTCGCATTTTTAAAACGAACAGACTATATTTTAGGTTTAAGAAATGACAGTAATTGTGGTGGATAAACATATTCTTCCGAGAATACAAGTTTTCACCCAGAGCGTATGTAGTGTGGCAGCAGTTTAATATGGTATAATCGTCGTATAAAAGTCCCGATGGATTTGAAGTATTTTAAATGGTGTAATGGAATGGATGGTGTAAAAAGATCGATCCGTCCGAATTATCATATACCCCTCGTTATAAACATAATACACAATACATATACTTACACCCGGAGACTTGTTTTATTTCTGTATGCAGCTGAATGAGAACTTAACAGCCATCAACAGCACTGCCACCATCTTCATCGTTTTCAGATCCACATTGCCGTCGTAGTCGTCAAGCATCAGCAGCAAAGCCAGTAGACAGCAACCAATTTAAATTGACAATTTAAATGAAAATTCAACCTCGGCAGTCCAACAACAACAGCAACAATATGAGCCAAACACTTCAATTTCCATTCAGCACAAAAATACAACAACAACAAATAAAAAAAAAAATCCTATGACAATTAGAGCTCACATTGCTTTAAGTGGGGAGATGATACTGAACTGCTGATGTTTGAAAACTAAAGTGAAATTGAACTGATTTTTAATTTTAAAAATTTAATGGCTAACTGAAGTATTTTTTGTTTTCGTTGATGGACACTGTGTCTTTGGTTGTTTTTGTAATTTGTTTTCAGAAAACGAATCTGCAATATAAAACCAAAAATTAATAAAATAATTAAATTTCACTAATTCTAATCTTCTTACCTTATGATTTTTACAAAAGATATCTTAATCTACCACACACTACATTTATTGACCGGATTCATGGGTGAACCCACTGGACAATTGAATTCTTTGGCAAAATCTATGGAATTCGAAAGTGTTCCTATTACTCTAAATCGACCCGGACTATGGATGGCTGTATTGAGTTTATTGCGTACCGCTTCGGGTCGCATAGCACCACACCACACTTGACCGAAATTGAGGAAAAATAATTGTTCTCCCGTCATATCGATACCGGGTAAATATTCATCTTTCGCTTCTTCGGGGTTGTCTTGTAGCCATTTTTTGTAGGCATGAAATGCCTGTCGTATACCACCATTGTCGGCGATATTTTCACCTGGAAGGAGAGGAAACATATTATTTTTTAATAGTATACACGAGTAAAATTTGTTAAACACTAAATGTATATGTTATTAGTTGAAAACATTAAAGTTGGGAAGAATATGTAAAACTCTGGACCTGTGCTATATTATATATTCACCCACAAGATATTACAATTTAGTCTTGGCTATATGATTTGAAATGACAAAAATATATCTTTAAGAAATGTAAATTTTGTTTGAGATTTAAAAATGGAAATTTGGGTCATACTGTTTGTTTTATGAGGCCACCAGACTACGGGGTGTTCCCTCAAAACAATAAACAAATGTGGTAGGAAATAAAAAGAATAAAATTACAGCACACATCCGCGATCGTGAGCAAACATCTTTTACAGATGTGGGTGTCTTCGCATCTGTAGCCGTTACAAGCACGCATATATGTATCAAATATAAATGTAAATTTAAGAAATAAGAGCAATATCCCTCCGGAGTCTGAAGGGACTGATAAGATAGTGGAGGAAGCGAGCGAAGTCACGACAAGAAATAGAGAAACTATAGCGTATAGCAAACATGATGCTCAAAAGGATTAGATCTGACGAATGCCAATTCCGCCGGATAATATAAAGAGAAAGCGGAACCAATCCAAAGTTAAAGGAGATTGCTACGAGAATCTATCGACTAAATGCGGCGTAGCTAGCTTTAATATCCAGGAGAGCAGCGCTGAATCTGAATCTTCCGTAGAGAATCCAAAAAGGACCAACCGGTATCGAATATAAAAATAAATAACTGTCGCAAAGTCTGAAATCTCTAGCTAATAATCCTATTTAAATATACCGCTTTTTTTATTCTTACAGACGTTTTTGTAATATTTCCATTCCATTTTGTAAGTATTTCGTGTTTAAAACTTTTCAATTTTTAAGGCAGTATTATTAAAAAGTAGTTAATTACAATGTCCATTCTTATAAAAATAATTAAAAATATAATGTTTTAGAAGATTGATAGAAATAAATGAAAAAATATAAAAAATACATTCGGGGTAGATTCGGCATTTTGAAGTGGGGCACATTCGGCCATATACAGATAGTGGGGTATTATTTTTTTCATTACAATGTTTTTGAGTTTGTCTTTAAAAATAATTCTTTAATATGGTCCGAAATTACTTATATAAGACCGAACGTGCTTGCATTGACGAAAACGCGATAGAAAAAAGGTATTTCTGATGGTGTGTGTGGCCTTGAGTTATCAACGTCCGCCGCTAGAAAATATAGCCTTAAAAGTCAAACTTTGAGTCGCATATTAAAATAATATGGAACATATGGAGGACCTGAATTTTAACCACACTGATAGCGGTTATAATTTCCAGGCTATGACTATGGTGCCGAATGTAACCATCAAATGCCGAAGCTACCCCAGGTAGGGGCACATTCGGCGAATTTGACTTTTTTCAAAACTGTAAAAATGTTTAACTAATACTAATTTATTATATGCTTTTGGTACTAGTTTTTACAATTAAGTAGCAGAGGGCAATAATCAGCAATAAAGTTTTTATATATGTTTAATAAGTACTGAGATATAGAGCTCTAAATAAAAAGTGATGAGGGTGCCCCAGTCTCCCCTATTATGTTTTGATATATTAAGAGCCAAACAAGTTAAGTTAGATATATTGGGAAAAGTAGCTCCGACTTTGGAGTCGTCGAAAATTTGAAAATATTTGTAATATCCGAGCAAACGACTCCTACAGATGTGGGTTCTTGGCATCTGCAGTCGCGAGTAATGCTACAGGATAGCAGCCAACAAGCAAAAATGGATGTAAGTTTAAGAATCATAGAGGAAGAACAATCTCGACCCAGCCATGCGAGGAAGACGGGGACTCAAACTAAAATTCCGAGTCTGAACACGAGAGTAAGGCCAACCTAACCGAATTAGAATGCCAGAGTAGTGAAGTGAAGCTAATAAGATGGTGGAATAAGCGAGCAAAGACATGACTAAGTTCAGGACAAGCCTGACCATCCCTCAGAAGAGGGATTAGGTCTCCGGAAGAGCAGACGAATGTCAATTCATAAAAAAAAAATGAAAAGCTATAAAGAAAAAAGCGTTGAGAATTATTCGACTAAGGACGGTGAAGCTGTAGCGCCAGGAGGAGAAGAGCTCTGCTGAACACGAGAGTAAGGCCAACCTAACCGACTTAGAATGCCAGAGTAGTGAAGTGAAGCTAATAAGATGGTGGAATAAGCGAGCAAAGACATGACTAAGTTCAGGACAAGCCTGACCATCCCTCAGAAGAGGGATTAGGTCTCCAGAAGAGCAGACGAATGTCAATTCATAAAAAAAATGAAAAGCTATAAAGAAAAAAACGTTGAGAATTATTCGACTAAGGACGGTGAAGCTGTAGCGCCAGGAGGAGAAGAGCTCTGCTATGCGGTCAATAATACGATGGATGTGGTCAATAATACGATCATGGAGTATAGGGGGATTACTTAAAGCATGAATTTGAGTTCTCAAACAACATTGATGCACTTACTAAACTATTAACAAACATAGTCTCCATAACTGAGATAATAAAACTCAACCTGGTGAGGAAAATATACATTCTTAAATACAAAAGGCAACGGTCTTCGTCAAAGGTTGGGGCGGCGATATTAAGACATAATTCTTCCTTATACAGAACAAGACACTGCTGGTGGAGAAGTGGGAACTCTTAAACTTTGAAAGGATGCTGTGTTTGTAAAATTCCAAATGAACGAATTCGAGTTACTTACGACCAAACCATTATTTATGTTTATAAAGGTTTTCTGATTTAAAACAAAAATAAATGACATATTTTTCAAAACCAAGGAGTTTGGTCGTAAGTCACTCGAATTCGTTCTTTTGGAATTTTACAAAAACAGGCTGTAAGGGTAAGCCTGTCTAATTCAATGCTGTCTAATTTATGATTGGGAAGACTATGATTGGAGAACCGACAAGCAGTGAGGGAGAAACACCTAGCAACAGAAGTGGGAGAGCCAAGGAGAATATAGAAAAAGTAAAAATAAAAATTAGTTAAGTTCGGCTGGGCCAAAATGTTTATATTTTCACAATGATTTACGGACTATGTTCTTCTATGGTACCCTTAAATGTTTTTATCCTAGGGGAAAACGAAATACCAAATAACAGAAATTAAGGTTGGTAATTTTTAGCAAACCTCAAATGGGGAGAAACCATTATATGAAGGTTTAGAACTTATTGTAAGAAATTGACAGCAAATAAGTTCTGAAATCACATAAAATGTGGAAAGCCGAACTATAGCCACTTTGGTTGCAAACTGCGCCAAGTACCATAAAAATGTCCAAAATGTCCATATATGCAAAGGAATTGACAATTGAAACCCACTGGGTTAACGAAATCCGGTTAAATGTAAACGTACTATTAAGCTTTGATTTATTTTGTAGGAAAAATCTATAGAGAAGTGATGGTTATTTTTTCATAGAGGTGCAAATTGACTGTAATTTATTTTATAGAAATAAATTCTTCAGAAATTTGAAATTCTGAAAACTTGGATTTTTTCTATAAGGAAAATCATCTGAACGACCTAAGGATTGATTTCTTAATCTAGAAAATATTTTGTCCGAACTATAGGTTTGATTTGTATACCCTCCCTCTTATGGAGGGTATATTAATTTTGTCATTCCGTTTGTAACTCATCGAAATATTCATTTCCGACCCTATAAAGTATATATATTCTTGATCAGGATAAAAATTCTAAGACGATGTCCGTCCGTCTGTTGTAATCACGCTATCTTCTGAAGGAATTGAGATAGGGTGCTGAAATTTTGCATTTGCTTTGCCTTTTGTCTGCAAGCAGGTCAAGTTCGAAGATGGGTTATATCGGTCCACGTTTAGGCATAGCTCCCATATAGCATAGGTTCTTGAGCGCGTTTTTCAACCGAATACGCAGGAATTTGGTACATTGAGTTCTTATTGGGTACTAAATGTCTCCATAAAAATTTATAAATATAGATCCACTTTTTCTGGTAGCCCCCATATAATGGTACCTCCTAATTTTTAGTATTTTGGGGGTTTTGATTTTATTTTTCCACCGAATTGGCTGTAATTTAGTATTTGGAGTTCTTAATAGGTACCAAATCTCTCCACAAAAAATTATAAATATATGCCCATTTTTTCGGATAGCCCCCATTTTCGGTTTCGGTATTTTTGGGTTCTTGAACGCGCTTTCAACCGAATTCGCTGCAATTTGGTATTTGGTAGTCGTATATGGTAAAAAATCACCCTACCAAGCAATTTTAATATTCGCCCCCTTTTTGGGGTCGTGCCCATATAACCCCCTTTTTTATATTAAAATAGTTATATAATTTGTTTCGTGTTTGCGTTTGGTTCTAAGACTCTGTTGTAATCATTTCACCTGCGGAGGAGAGCGAGATTAAAAATTAGAACGTAAGGTTCGATAATGAACTATAGCGGCATTAAGACGTAGCGCCCGTGTAGAGGTTCCAGAAGGAGTGGACCGATATTCCCATCTTCGAATTTGAACTAAGTTTGGAAGAAACAATTAGATGGGCAAAGTTTGGATGAAATCTAAATTTTCGGAAACCGATTTGGTCCAAAGAAACATGAGGTCTAGAACCAATATTTCGATGAGGCACATTTTCACCGTGTTAAATTGTATACACCCTCTTAAGGCATAAGTACCTGTCAGTATATCTATGGTGGAGGGTATCCAAAGTTCGGCCTGGCCGAACTTAACGATTTTTCACTTGTTATTTTTTCTATAGAAACTAAACTAGGAAAATATATACTGACAAATATTCCTGAAATTTATTATTATATCCCCAGCCATATGGCTAATGAGGGTATATACACTTTGATACGGTGAAAATTTGCCTCATCGAAATATTAGTTTAGACCCCTTGTTTCTTCGGACCAAATCCGTTTCAGATAATTTGGAGTAGATATACACATGTCCGTCCGACCGTTGTGCGTCTGTCTGGCTAGTGAACACGATAAATCTCGAAGGGAGCAACCGATTTCATCCAAATTTTACACATCTTAATATTTCTTCCAAATTTAGTTTAAGTTCGAAGATGGGTAATACGGTCCACTTCTTCTGGTACCTCCCCTCACAAATGATAAAAATTGTGCTAAAATGTAATTTTATAATAACATGAAACTTTGTACAACCTTATATCTTTACCAAGCCTAAATCAAGGAGGAATATTAGACTCATTGGTCCAGTCCTTCTGGTACCTCCCCTACACAGGGCCAAAATTTTCAATTTTTATAAATCCAATATCAGACTAACGGAATGTCCGATTTAAACTAAACTTTGCACAACCTATTATCTTTACCAAAATTTACACACACCTATGATTCACTCTGTCATGCAAAATTCATTCTAATTCCCTTTGCCATAAAAAATCACTTAATATCTAATTTCACTTACCTTGCGTACTTTCACCATTCAACGCTATGCCAACTTCGTTCACCGTATAATTGCCATACTGGGATATAATGCAGCGGGCACGTTCATCAAATCCCTTAATAGATAAATCTGTCCACCATTTGTGAATGCTGCCGTTGCGATCAAACAGACGGCCCTTGTCATCGAAACCATGTGTCAATTCGTGACCAATAACAACACCAATTCCACCGAAATTTAACGATCTGGGAAAGTGGCGATGATAAAATGGCGGTTGTAAAATACCAGCAGGAAACATAATTTGATTTTTATTACGGCTATAATAGGCGTTAACAATGGCGGGGGCTGTTTGCCAAGTGGTTTTATTCACCGGTTCGTGGAGTTTATTTTGTTCGGTGCGTGTTGTGTGCAGTAGGACATTCAGAGTGTTTTCGAAATATTTTTGCGGGTCAATTTCAATGCCAGAGTATTTTTCATTTAGCTCTTCAGTGTTGAGTATAAAATCAGGATAGCCAATTTTCAATGACATAGCGTTGACTTTTTGTTCGGCCAGATGTTTGGTTTGAGGATCTAACCAATTGGTGGTTTTGAGTATTTCGCGGAATGCTTGCTGTAGTTCATAGGTCATTTTTAGAGTGTCCTGTTTGCTGTTTTCATCGAAATATTTGCGAACAAACATGGAGCCCAGAGCCATGCCCATATTGGTATTCACCTGGGAGATACAGACTTTCCAACGTGAGGGCGTCTCTTCGCGACCGAAGAGGGTGTGGTAGAATGTTTGTTTGGTATCATCGAAGCGATCATCGACGTTATTGATACGATGTCGCACGAAACGCCATAGTAAATAATTGGCAATGGTTTGAGGATCTGTGCAATCGAGGAGATTTACCAAGTCTTGCATATATTCTGTGGCATAGATGACAACTTCTTCAGAATCCTGAACGTTGCGCTGTTGCAGTATGGTAAGGTAACGCAACCAATCAATTTTCGGTATGAGCGAATGGAGGTCACTGAGTGTCATACGTTTGTAAAGTTTGGTGACATTGAGACGTTTCTCCGCGGGGGCTGTTATGGAAGCCAATTGGGTTTCGAAACTGATTAAATCTGCTGCTGTCTTGGTGGCCTGCTCTTTATCCGCCCCTAATTTGTGCATCACATCGGCCATAAATCTCTGATAGGCATTCAAATATTTGGCATTGACATCCTGCAGATAGTAGTCGCGTGTGGGTAAACCCAAATTTGTTTGATCAAATTGTATGATATTTTCATCGGAATTTTTAATATCGGGTCCAACCCATTGGACGATAAGAATGTCGTTGTTATAGCGTCTCAGATGGGCGGTGAGATTAAGCCAATCGAAATTGTCGGATGACCAATTTTCATCCAAAACTGGCCAGCCCCCAAGACTTTGCACCAAATCCAATAGAGGTTGTATGCCCCTTTCTTCGAGGAGTTTAATATTTGTACAGGATTGATAAAGTTGCCGAGCTTTAGTGTGAGCATCATTGGAATTGCCTCTATGAAGGGGAGTGGAGGTGGGTTGAAAGGTAACCAAAGGCGGTTGGGCTGTAAAGCCACTCTTTTGGCGATATGAAGTATAGGACAACAACGATTCCGAGGCATTTGGATGTGATGTAAAACGTTTCCTTTTTGTATTGGTGAATATCCTTGAGTCTCTTTTGTAACGTTCCAGCAACTGGCCCAGAGCCTCACGTTCCTCCAGCAAATGTTGTACCAATTTCTCTCGTTCGATTTCCTCGGTATCCTGCGACTGCACAGGTTTCACAATATCTGCCTGGGTGTTGGGCAGCTGTTCATAAGTATTGGCCACAATGTGTTCCACTTTCTTGGGTGCAGTGTCATCATAGTCCTTCGATTCCAACAACTCCTTGAGGACAATATCCAGATTTTCTCTTAACATTTCGAAGGTATCAAACCCAGCCTTATCCTTGGGTATAGGATGATGTTTCTCCCAATTGCCACAAACATATTGATAGAAATCATCACACGGATCTACCGAGGTATTCATATAGAGTTTCATTGTTCGAGCCTGAGCCTCACGCATGCTCTTCTTGGTGGTCTGGTCATTCCAAAAGGATTTCAAAACGGAAATTGATTCAGATGTTGGATTAAATTCTTCTTTTGGTCTCAGAGATTCGTCTTGCTTTTCCACGCCCTCATCCTTCTCCTCCTCTTCAGCCTCATCCATTGAAGGAGCCTCTTGCTCGGTATTATCTCGACGTATCCTACGGCGTCCATACGATTCCAGTAACGCATTCAAATCGAACTCATTATAATTTGTGATGCGAGAGTGCCCATTGAAGTTTTCCAAACATTCGCGCGGGATAACTGTTGTATCCCTTGGTAAAAATGAAGTACGGGCATCTTTCATTAGATCCCGATCCTCCCAATCCAGCGATTCACTCAAACCAAAACGAAAGGAAATGCAACGTTTTATTCTCTCCTCCTCGCTAAGGCGCACCTTTTTATCCCTTGGTATTAGCAATTGTTCACTGATCATATCCTGATAGGGATCATTATCCATGGCACCCTCATAATCTTCCAAATACAAGGGTGGCTCTTGATCCTGATGATATCCCAATCCTCCTCCACCCCCTCCTCTATGTGAATGGCGATGATGTTGATGCATCTGCAAGGCCATCAACATGCCATCCATGCGCATCAGCAGAATCAGCACCAAGGTAATCGGTAGCATTATCACTGGAATGATAATCAAAAGTTTGCAACATGTAAAACCGGGACACCATTGAAGACGTCCTGTCTGGGCATTGACACCCAAACCCAATTTTGGTTTCGAGCCGAACGTCTGTGAACCCGATGCTGTGGAAAATGTACGACTACCATAACTCAACGATTGGCTGTGGACCTGGGGTAATGCAATGCTATGGAAGTCACGTTTTTGTGTCATTTCGCCACACGGCGAATGGTCATGATGGGACATGTTTTATTTTTTTTTATTTTGCGATGTTTAAATTTCTATCACTGATTTTCACTACTTGTGCTTCTTCTTCTTCTGCTCTACGGCTTTTTTCACACAAATGAAATTGTAACTCGCGTTTTTTATTAAGGCCAATTAAATTGAATGACTACAACAACAACATCGATAACAACCACATTTGACCATTTAGCAAATTATGACTTTGAAACTGACGACTGACTGGCTTTACGATTTTACGTCAACGACTTGTGTGCTGCTGCAAGTCTTTTAATTAATTGTAACAATGAAACCAATTAATGCCAGAATTGAATCACAACAACGATCAGAACGTCCGTCAGCGTTTTAGAATACTATTTTTTTCGGGATCGACCGTTCCGTTTTACAAGCGGCTGACGACCGCTTGATGTACCTCACGTTCGCTAACTAACTAAGTGACTGACTGCCTTGTATCCAAATGACATTTCACAGAGCCACAGAGTGTCCACAAAATTTGAGGATGGTCTCTGAACAAAAAATCTTTTCATTCTTTAATTGAAAATGAAAAGCGTTGATTGTAACTTGAATTTGAATGCGATGAGAGTGAAAAACGAGAGAGAGAGAGAGAGAGAGAGAGAGAGAGAGAGCTGAAGATTAATCAAATGGGATCTCTTTATGGGGGTTTCATCACCATATCACACTTTTTTCTGGAGCATAAATTATGACATAATAGTTAAACTAATGAGGATCAAATGGATTTCCAAAAATTATTTTTTTGGGAAAATTCGATGCTATCTGTTGTGTCTATATACGATTAGGTAAAATTGAAATCGATTAATAGTTTAATTTATATAGAAAGCCAAATATACTCTCATAAGAGGGCAAAAGTCTTCTCATAGAAGGACAGAAGTCATTCTTAAAAGATCCTTCCTTGAAAATATATATCCTTGAAAATATCTGTTTTAAATTCTGGAGCCAATAATTATTGAAAAATATTGTTAAATATTAAATAAATCTTTGGCCTTGAAAAAATTATATCCACGCCTTGATAATAAATACTGTAGGAGAATCTAAAAGAAGAATAAAGGCCTTATATTTTCTAGCAGTTTTTCTCATAGACATAATGACGTAATATCTTCTCTCAGAAGTTGCCCTTATAGAAGGCCAGAAAATATTCTCATAAGAAGCCAGAATTCATCTCTTACAGTTTTAGAAATGCATTTTCATAGTATGTCAGAAAGTGTCTCCAAAAGATGCAGGAAGTCCTCTCATAAAACCATGAAAGTAATCTAAATGTCTTCCAAAAGTGGACCAATATGTATTCTCATAGGGGACCAATATGTTTTTCTTCCCATTGAAGCCCAGTAGAAGGCCAGATGCACTTCGATAAAAGTTGAAGACCAATTGGTCTTGTCAAAAGAAGATTTCACAAAGAAGACCATGGGGTCTTCCCAGATAAAGATCTATCTAAAAATCAACTATGCCTCTATCGTACACTGAAAACTATTCCTGATCTATATTTAGCCTCTTGAGAAATTGCATGTGCAAAATTTTGCCTCAGTATTGGGAGTTTGGTACATCATTCACATAAAATCGGACGAAACTATATTTGGGAACTATATCTAAATCTGAACCGATTTTAAAAAAAACTTCACAGACATCAGTCTGGACCTAATTCAGTAGTCCTTGCAAAACTTTGTCCCAAACGGACAAATATTTGGAGTTTGGTTCATCATTTACATAAAATCGGATGAAACTATATATGGGAGCTACATCTAAATCTGAACCAATTTCAATAGGGTTCGTCCTCGGGCCAAATAAGTGACATGTACCAAATTTTATCCAAATCGGATCATAAATGCGACCTGTACTTTGTTCACAAAAATACATGGACGGATAGACGGACATGCGTAAATCGACGCAGAAAGTTATCAAAAGGAACCATGTGTCTATCTCGTTTCCTTTTGCCTGTTACAAACATATGCACAAAGACATAACACCCTGTACCACAGTGTGGTGAAGGGTATAAAAATCCACGCCTTGCAATGATCCTTGAAAAATATTATTTAAAAAATCCACGCCCCTATTGGCCCTGAAAAAATCTACTTCTCTATTGGCTCTTAAAAAATATTATTTAAAAAATCCACGCCCCTATTGGCCCTGAAAAAATCTACTCCTCTATTGGCTCTTAAAAAATATTATTTAAAAAATCCACGCCTCTATTGGCCCTTAAAAAATCCACGCCTCTATTGGCCTGAAAAAATCTACTCCTCTTTAAAAATTCACGCTTCTTATAGTCCTTAAAAAAATATTCTTTAAGAATCCTTGCCTTGAAAATATATTTTGTAATAAATCTATGCCTTAAAAATATATTCTTTAGTAAATCCACGCCTTGAACAAATATTTAAAAAAAATCCAGTATCCTTGAAAAAAATATCCTTAAACAATATACGCCTATCAAGAACCATTGAAAAAAATCTATGCAAAATCAACGCCTTGTAGTGGTCCATGGAAAAATATTCTTTAAAAAGCCAAGTCTTGTAGTGGTGGTCCCTGAAAAAAATATTCGTTAAAAATCTACGCATGTAATGTTCTTTGAAAAATATTACTTAAAATCCACGCTTCTTAGAGTCCATGAACAAATATTCTTCAAAAAATCCACACTTCCATTTTCTTTATAATATATTAGTTAAAAATCCTAGCTTCTTATAGTCCTTGAAAAAATATTCTTTAAAATATTCACGACTTGAGAAAATAATTTTTAGAGAATTTACGCTTCTTATAGACACTGAAAAAATATTCTTTAAGAAATACATGCATTGGAATAAACCCCACGCTTCTCAGAGTAACTGAAAAACTGTTATTTAAACAAAAAAATCTACACTTCTGGAAATATTCCTCAAAAAATTTAAATTCCTTAAAAAAATTATTTAAAGAAGGTATATTCTTTAAAAGTCCTCTAATATACCTTGAAGACATATTCTTTAACACTAGATTGCCGAAGGCAGTCATTTTGACCGTTTTTCAAGTACAAAAACAATTGTGTATACTATGACTCAGCTTTTTAAAATTTGGTGACTTTTTGTACCACATAGAACTACGTTTATTAATCATAGTAGCTGCTTCCTCCCCTCTTTCATTCCCCGTATTCACGGGGATATTGTCTAAAGCGGTCATTTGACCTTTTGTGAAATACTAAATAATCAAACTACTTTTATTATTGTATAAAGTGAATTTCTTATATGACCAGATCAGTACAACAACATCGAAACCCGTTTGCTACTCTAGAAACACAAACGAACATACAAATCGGGGAAAAAAGTTATATTTCCAGTCGATTTCACTCTTAGAGTAAAGACTTCCTTTTTTCGAATATTTTGTCCGCGCACTTATTTTTTAAAAGGGGAAACTTGAGAGCCCTACCACAGAAAACAAATAATAACAACGTTTTGTATGATTGTAAATAATGTAAAAAATATTAAAAAAAGTTAAAAAAAAAATTCTTTACACAATAAAATTCTTTCAGAATGAGGCCATTTTGACCGATTTTAGGCAATATAGGTATATACAAAATTCCAGTCTTTCTAGTGTTAATAATCCACGCATCCTTCTAATAGTCCTGGCAATAATATTCTTAAATAATGCAATTTAAAAAAATATTCTTTAAAAATCCACGCTTCTTTTAGTCTAAAAAAATATTTTTAAAATCCACACATATTTTAGTCTTGAAAATATCTGTTTAAAAAATCTTCACTTCTTTTAGACTTGAAAAAACATCCTGTAAAAAAGCCTCGCTTTTTTAGACTTGAAAATATTCTTTAAAGAATCCACGTTTCTCATAGTCATTGAAATAATGTTCTAATAAAAATCCACTTTTATTATAGCCCTTGAGAAAAAGTATTTTTTTAAATCCACACAAAATTCCTTTATCTTTAATTTTAAAAAGTATATTTAAATTTGACCCACTGCTCTATTTTATTTTTGTTTAAAAGAAAAATCAACAACAATGTCGCAAAAAAGAAGACAGAAAATGGAAATCAAAATCAATTTCGGTCATAATTCAATTATGTAAATAGTTTAAGGTTATAGATGCAATTGAAACAACAACAGCAACCATTGGACGTATAAAAACACACACACACACTCACACAAACAACAAATAAAAATAAATAAATCAAGCAAGGCATCGAACGAGAACATTTACTCACAACAGCAGCTAAAAAAAGTTCTCAGGCAATAAAACCGTTTTGCAACATAAAAGAGACAGTACCGTGCATCCATAGACAGTACTGATAATAGAATGGGTCGAGAAGAATTTTGCAGCTGGCTTTTTGGTTATTAGGAAGTATATTGACAATTTTTCGATACTGCAATCAGTATATACGGATCAATATTTGTCGATGTGTGCAGTAAAAATTTTTGACTCATTTCGATCAAAATATAAATCACATCCCTCCAATCAAGAGGTATAATTCCCAGAAGTTTCGCAATAAAACAATATAATGCACATCATCAGTTTCTTATCAGTTATTTCCTAGAATCGTAGAAATGTCAGATAACCATTCACAGCCAATCCCCGATTTTTTAGACCCAAGATTCATTATATTGTTTTCCGCACGGATTTGCATGGGAAAGTGAATAAATTATTCATCAATCAAAATCATTTGGATTTGTGATTTTATTTTTATGGCGGAAATTTATTGTTTTTTGTGTGTTTTGATTTGTTTATGTCGTGATACTGTCTGTGCCGCTCGTGCATAGCAATGTGATGGCTGCGATGAGAATGATGATGACGACTATGGCGATTATAGTGTGTGTACAACTAAAATGATAGCAATAACAATGTCGTTGATGATAATCATTCGCATCATTACTGGTAGTCCCAGGTTCATTGTTGATGTCGTTTTGTCGTTTTGTTCACGATTAAATTCATATCAAATAGAATAAAACAGGTGGGGACACACTGTTGATAAAGGGCCTTGTATTTAGAAACTTTAAAATTTAACCAAAGTAAGGGCCTAGCCGGGAATTTGAGTCAATATTGATTATTTTTGGCAAGGAGATTTTCTACCCTGTGATAATCAAAAATACTATTACAGCCCATTGGGTTAAAAACGTGCCCAAACTCGGGAAAATGCTGAAATTTGGGATGTCCATTTCTGGAGCTACTTTAAAAAGTGGCGAATATTCGTCTAAAATCGTGGAGTACAAAATTACAGCCACTTTGGTATGATATTGCGGTCAAGACCTACAACTCAAAATGGTATACAAAACGTTTTCCTATATCGAAAATATTCTGCAGCTATGTTTTAAAACCATCCAATAACCCTGAGTACGAAGCATGGACAGAAATATCCCATTTTCAATAGAAGACTAGACCCTAAAAAAATAGCTTGCATATATATTAATTCCGATTCAATGCAGATTACTTATTTATTGACAGGAATTAGTCTAGAATATGTTAAATAATGTGTGATTCGATTCGGTTGAGATGTTGGTATCGGAGTCCTCAACTAAAGAAATTCTCAAAAAGGCCCTTTTGGATTTCAATATATATTTCATATTTCATTCCATCATACATGTGTTTCCTATTGTTTGTAGAATTTATGTATGCGTGTATGTGGGGGCGGCATGTCATCACATTCATAACATTGCCATGCAACTAACTCTCAGCGTAAAAAAAAATGGCCGTTTGGACAAAGCGGTCATCCATCCACAGCAACCAAGTCAATTCAAGTGGCAGTGACACGATAAACAATTTTATATGAGACTAATTTGAATACTGAGAGGCATCATCAATTCGAGTGCAATAGCAGATCGTGTACCTTGTTTGTCGGCATCGATGTAGTTTACCCCCTTATCTGTATTGTAATTGATTTATACGCAGTAGTCGACGTTTTTCTAGCAGAATTTCCCACTAAACGTTTAATATTGTTGTTTTTGTTGTTGCTGTTGTAATTGTTATTGGAGATCAAAAGGTTTTTTTTTACTTTTCGAATTAAATGTTGTTTTGATTAATTGCAAAACAAATCGAAACGATTTTGATATAACGACATCGTAATCTAACTGAAACACAAAAGGGGCCAGGCCTCATGTCATTTATTTGCGATAAGCGATGAAAATATTGTGTTCGTGACGTATTTGAATAAATTATTTGAAAATTGTAGAATACGTAAGGAAATAATATAATTTAGAATAACATTAAAGTAAAAGTAACAGTTTTATAAAAACAAAAATCCACGTCTGAAATGGTCCCTGAAAAAATATTCTTTAATAAATCCACGCCTGGCCTGAGATGGTCCCTGAAAAAATATTCTTTAATAAATTGGTCCCTGAAAAAATATTCTTTAATAAATCCACGCCTGGCCTGAAATGGTCCCTGAAAAAATATTCTTTAATAAATCCACGCCTGGCCTGAAATGGTCCCTGAAAAAATATTCTTTAATAAATCCACGCCTGGCCTGAAATGGTCCCTGAAAAAATATTCTTTAATAAATCCACGCCTGGCCTGAAATGGTCCCTGAAAAAATATTCTTTAATAAATCCACGCCTGGCCTGAAATGGTCCCTGAAAAAATATTCTTTAATAAATCCACGCCTGGCCTGAAATGGTCCCTGAAAAAATATTCTTTAATAAATCCACGCCTGGCCTGAAATGGTCCCTGAAAAAATATTCTTTAATAAATCCACGCCTGGCCTGAAAAAATATTATTTAATAAATCCACGCCTGGCCTGAAATGGTCCCTGAAAAAATATTCTTTAATAAATCCACGCCTGGCCTGAAATGGTCCCTGAAAAAATATTCTTTAATAAATCCACGCCTGGCCTGAAATGGTCCCTGAAAAAATATTCTTTAATAAATCCACGCCTGGCCTGAAATGGTCCTGAAATGGTGAAAAAATATTCTTTAATAAATCCACGCCTGGCCTGAATGGTCCCTGAAAAAATATTCTTTAATAAATCCACGCCTGGCCTGAAATGGTCCCTGAAAAAATATTCTTTAATAAATCCACGCCTGGCCTGAAATGGTCCTGAAAAAATATTCTTTAATAAATCCACGCCTGGCCTGAAATGGTCCCTGAAAAAATATTCTTTAATAAATCCACGCCTGGCCTGAAATGGTCCCTGAAAAAATATTCTTTAATAAATCCACGCCTGGCCTGAAATGGTCCCTGAAAAAATATTCTTTAATAAATCCACGCCTGGCCTGAAATGGTCCCTGAAAAAATATTCTTTAATAAATCCACGCCTGGCCTGAAATGGTCCCTGAAAAAATATTCTTTAATAAATCCACGCCTGGCCTGAGATGGTCCTTGAAAAAATATTCTTCAATAAATCCACGCCTGGCCTGAAATGGTCCCTGAAAAAATATTCTTTAATAAATCCACGCCTGGCCTGAGATGGTCCCTGAAAAAATATTCTTTAATAAATCCACGCCTGGCCTGAGATGGTCCCTGAAAAAATATTCTTTAATAAATCCACGCCTGGCCTGAGATGGTCCCTGAAAAAATATTCTTTAATAAATCCACGCCTGGCCTGAAATGGTCCCTGAAAAAATATTCTTTAATAAATCCACGCCTGGCTTGAATGGTCCCTGAAAAAATATTCTTTAATAAATCCACGCCTGGCCTGAAATGGTCCCTGAAAAAATATTCTTTAATAAATCCACGCCTGGCCTGAAATGGTCCCTGAAAAAATATTCTTTAATAAATCCACGCCTGGCCTGAGATGGTCCCTGAAAAAATATTCTTTAATAAATCCACGCCTGGCCTGGCCTGGCCTGAGATGGTCCCTGAAAAAATATTCTTTAATAAATCCACGCCTGGCCTGAGATGGTCCCTGAAAAAATATTCTTTAATAAATCCACGCCTGGCCTGGGATGGTCCCTGAAAAAATATTCTTTAATAAATCCACGCCTGGCCTGAGATGGTCCCTGAAAAAATATTCTTTAATAAATCCACGCCTGGCCTGAGATGGTCCCTGAAAAAATATTCTTTAATAAATCCACGCCTGGCCTGAGATGGTCCCTGAAAAAATATTCTTTAATAAATCCACGCCTGGCCTGAGAAATCCACGGTCCCTGAAAAAATATTTTAATAAATCCACGCCTGGCCTGAGATGGTCCCTGAAAAAATATTCTTTAATAAATCCACGCCTGGCCTGAGATGGTCCCTGAAAAAATATTCTTTAATAAATCCACGCCTGGCCTGAGATGGTCCCTGAAAAAATATTCTTTAATAAATCCACGCCTGGCCTGAGATGGTCCCTGAAAAAATATTCTTTAATAAATCCACGCCTGGCCTGAGATGGTCCCTGAAAAAATATTCTTTAATAAATCCACGCCTGGCCTGAGATGGTCCCTGAAAAAATATTCTTTAATAAATCCACGCCTGGCCTGAGATGGTCCCTGAAAAAATATTCTTTAATAAATCCACGCCTGGCCTGAGATGGTCCCTGAAAAAATATTCTTTAATAAATCCACGCCTGGCCTGAGATGGTCCCTGAAAAAATATTCTTTAATAAATCCACGCCTGGCCTGAGATGGTCCCTGAAAAAATATTCTTTAATAAATCCACGCCTGGCCTGAGATGGTCCCTGAAAAAATATTCTTTAATAAATCCACGCCTGGCCTGAGATGGTCCCTGAAAAAATATTCTTTAATAAATCCACGCCTGGCCTGAGATGGTCCCTGAAAAAATATTCTTTAATAAATCCACGCCTGGCCTGAGATGGTCCCTGAAAAAATATTCTTTAATAAATCCACGCCTGGCCTGAGATGGTCCCTGAAAAAATATTCTTTAATAAATCCACGCCTGGCCTGAGGTGGTCCCTGAAAAAATATTCTTTAATAAATCCACGCCTGGCCTGAGATGGTCCCTGAAAAAATATTCTTTAATAAATCCACGCCTGGCCTGAGATGGTCCCTGAAAAAATATTCTTTAATAAATCCACGCCTGGCCTGAGATGGTCCCTGAAAAAATATTCTTTAATAAATCCACGCCTGGCCTGAGATGGTCCCTGAAAAAATATTCTTTAATAAATCCACGCCTGGCCTGAGATGGTCCCTGAAAAAATATTCTTTAATAAATCCACGCCTGGCCTGAGATGGTCCCTGAAAAAATATTCTTTAATAAATCCACGCCTGGCCTGAGATGGTCCCTGAAAAAATATTCTTTAATAAATCCACGCCTGGCCTGAGATGGTCCCTGAAAAAATATTCTTTAATAAATCCACGCCTGGCCTGAGATGGTCCCTGAAAAAATATTCTTTAATAAATCCACGCCTGGCCTGAGATGGTCCCTGAAAAAATATTCTTTAATAAATCCACGCCTGGCCTGAGATGGTCCCTGAAAAAATATTCTTTAATAAATCCACGCCTGGCCTGAGATGGTCCCTGAAAAAATATTCTTTAATAAATCCACGCCTGGCCTGAGATGGTCCCTGAAAAAATATTCTTTAATAAATCCACGCCTGGCCTGAGATGGTCCCTGAAAAAATATTCTTTAATAAATCCACGCCTGGCCTGAGATGGTCCCTGAAAAAATATTCTTTAATAAATCCACGCCTGGCCTGAGATGGTCCCTGAAAAAATATTCTTTAATAAATCCACGCCTGGCCTGAGATGGTCCCTGAAAAAAATATTCTTTAATAAATCCACGCCTGGCCTGAGATGGTCCCTGAAAAAATATTCTTTAATAAATCCACGCCTGGCCTGAGATGGTCCCTGAAAAAATATTCTTTAATAAATCCACGCCTGGCCTGAGATGGTCCCTGAAAAAATATTCTTTAATAAATCCACGCCTGGCCTGAGATGGTCCCTGAAAAAATATTCTTTAATAAATCCACGCCTGGCCTGAGATGGTCCCTGAAAAAATATTCTTTAATAAATCCACGCCTGGCCTGAGATGGTCCCTGAAAAAATATTCTTTAATAAATCCACGCCTGGCCTGAGATGGTCCCTGAAAAAATATTCTTTAATAAATCCACGCCTGGCCTGAGATGGTCCCTGAAAAAATATTCTTTAATAAATCCACGCCTGGCCTGAGATGGTCCCTGAAAAAATATTCTTTAATAAATCCACGCCTGGCCTGAGATGGTCCCTGAAAAAATATTCTTTAATAAATCCACGCCTGGCCTGAGATGGTCCCTGAAAAAATATTCTTTAATAAATCCACGCCTGGCCTGAGATGGTCCCTGAAAAAATATTCTTTAATAAATCCACGCCTGGCCTGAGATGGTCGCTGAAAAAATTATCTTTAATAAATCCACGTCTGAGATGGTCCCTGAAAAAATATTCTTTAATAAATCCACGCCTGGCCTGAGATGGTCCCTGAAAAAATATTCTTTAATAAATCCACGCCTGGCCTGAGATGGTCCCTGAAAAAATATTCTTTAATAAATCCACGCCTGGCCTGAGATGGTCCCTGAAAAAATATTCTTTAATAAATCCACGCCTGGCCTGAGATGGTCCCTGAAAAAATATTCTTTAATAAATCCACGCCTGGCCTGAGATGGTCCCTGAAAAAATATTCTTTAATAAATCCACGCCTGGCCTGAGATGGTCCCTGAAAAAATATTCTTTAATAAATCCACGCCTGGCCTTTAATAAATCCACGCCTGGCCTGAGATGGTCCCTGAAAAAATATTCTTTAATAAATCCACGCCTGGCCTGAGATGGTCCCTGAAAAAATATTCTTTAATAAATCCACGCCTGGCCTGAGATGGTCCCTGAAAAAATATTCTTTAATAAATCCACGCCTGAAAAATATTCTTTAATAAATCCACGCCTGGCCTGAGATGGTCCCTGAAAAAATATTCTTTAAATCCAAATCCACGCCTGGCCTGAGATGGTCCCTGAAAAAATATTCTTTAATAAATCCACGCCTGGCCTGAGATGGTCCCTGAAAAAATATTCTTTAATAAATCCACGCCTGGCCTGAGATGGTCCCTGAAAAAATATTCTTTAATAAATCCACGCCTGGCCTGAGATGGTCCCTGAAAAAAAAATATTCTTTAATAAATCCACGCCTGGCCTGAGATGGTCCCTGAAAAAATATTCTTTAATAAATCCACGCCTGGCCGGAGATGGTCCCTGAAAAAATATTCTTTAATAAATCCACGCCTGGCCTGAGATTGTCGATGAAAAAATATTCTTTAATAAATCCACGCCTGACCTGAGATGGTCGATGAAAAAATATTCTTTAATAAATTCACGCCTGAAATGGTCCCTTAGAAAAAAATAAAACCGATTAAAATGATTTCAATTTGCCAAATGAAAAACTAAATCGAATCAACATCGACATCAATTTTTCCATTGAAAATGAAAATGCAAATAACGCGATGAAATCTAAAACGCGACGGCTTTGTGTGTTTTTGATAACCACGACGACCGGTGGATGTTACTGACACTTTTACAATGAATTGAGGAAAAGTAGAAGTGCCGGCAAAACAATGCTGATGATGAGGATGATGTCGGATTTGTGTTGGCAAAAAGGGTACAGCGTCTGTGCCGAACTAGTCGCTTGTGACTGGCGTTGAAAAGTTCAATTGCATGGTGATAATTAACATGCAAAAAATATAAAAACAAATCACACACACACAATTACATACCTTTACGTTAGAACTGTAATTTATTTATTTGCGATTCCAATTGTTCAACAATTCATCATTCGGTTTGGCTTGAGATATTAATTAATTAACGTCGCCTGTGTCGTATTAATTGGAATATATAATTTGTTGCGATCTCTGATGACGTCTAGGGTACGAGGTGTTTGGATGCTTGTGGTGGGGAGTTTTTTAGAATATGATTTTTATGGGAAAAATTAAATACTTCCAAAATATAATTATTTTCAGATAATTATATTTGATTGTTCGGATGATGATGATGGTTTGGGAACTGTTATTTTTTGTTAATTCACCAATTTGTTTAATTATACTTCCGGCATTGACTGGGTTTTGGAATTTTTTTGTAGTTTATTTTGAAATATTGACAAAGTCAATGACTTTTAGAAGCATGTGCACTGAAAGAAATTTAGAACTTTTATCGAGCAATTTTTCAGGGACAATCTAAGGCGTGGATTTATTAAAGATTATTTTTTCAGGGTCTATCTCAGGCGTGGATTTATTAAAGAATATTTTTTCAGGGTCTATCTCAGGCGAGGGTTTATTAAAGAATATTTTGTCAGGGTCTATCTCAGACGTGGATTTGTTTAAGAATATTTTTTCACGGTCTATCTCAGGTGTGGTTTTACTAAAGAATATTTTTTTTCGGGGCCTATTTCAGGCGTGGATTTATTAAAGAATATTTTTTCAGGGTCTATCTCAGGCCAGGCGTGGATTTATTAAAGAATATTTTTTCAGGGACCACTTCAGGCCAGGCGTGGATTTATTGAAATATATTTTTTCAGGGTCTATCTCAGGCCAGGCGTGGATTTATTAAAGAATATTTTTTCAGGGACCACTTCAGGCCAGGCGTGGATTTATTAAAGAATATTTTTTCAGGGTCTATCTCAGGCCAGGCGTGGATTTATTAAAGAATATTTTTTCAGGGACCATCTCAGGCCAGGCGTGGATTTATTAAAGAATATTTTTTCAGGGACCATCTCAGGCCATGCGTGGATTTATTAAAGAATATTTTTTCAGGACCCTCTCAGGCCAGGCGTGGATTTATTAAAGAATATTTTTTCAGGGTCTATCTCAGGCCAGGCGTGGATTTATTAAAGAATATTTTTTCAGGGTCTATCTCAGGCCAGGCGTGGATTTATTAAAGAATATTTTTTCAGGGTCTATCTCAGGCCAGGCGTGGATTTATTAAAGAATATTTTTTCAGGGTCTATCTCAGGCCAGGCGTGGATTTATTAAAGAATATTTTTTCAGGGTCTATCTCAGGCCAGGCGTGGATTTATTAAAGAATATTTTTTCAGGGACTATCTCAGGCCAGGCGTGGATTTATTAAATAATATTTTTTAAAGGGCCAACTGAGGCGTGGATTTATTAAAGAATATTTTTAAAGGGCCAACCGAGGCGTGGATTTATTAAAGAATATTTTTTCAGGGTCTTTCGCAGGCGTGGATTTATTAAATAATATTTTTTCAGGGTCTTTCGCAGGCGTGGATTTATTAAATAATATTTTTTCGGGTCTTTCGCAGGCGTGGATTTATTAAATAATATTTTTTCAGGGCCTTCCGCAGGCGTGGATTTATTAAAGAATATTTTTCCAGGGTCTATCTCAGGCCAGGCGTGGATTTATTAAATAATATTTTTTCAGGGTCTTTCGCAGGCGTGGATTTATTAAATAATATTTTTTCAGGGTCTTTCGCAGGCGTGGATTTATTAAATAATATTTTTTCAGGGTCTTTCGCAGGCGTGGATTTATTAATTATTTGTACTCGGTTTCTCGCAGGCGTGGATTTATTAATTATTTGTACTCGGTTTCTCGCAGGCGTGGATTTATTAAATAATATTTTTTCAGGGTCTTTCGCAGGCGTGGATTTATTAAATAATATTTTTTCAGGGTCTTTCGCAGGCGTGGATTTATTAAAGAATGTTTTTCAGGGTCTTTCGCAGGCGTGGATTTATTAAAGAATATTTTTTCAGGGTCTTTCGCAGGCGTGAATTAAATAATATTTTTTATTTTTAAATACTTGTGTTAAATGTCCGTTAATAGTTCCTGGTATAATAAGAAAAAAAAACAATTTCTTTAAAATATGATATGCATTGTTTTCTTCACTTTCATAAAGAAAAATGAATTCAGTGAAATAAATAATTTCATATTGTTATTGGTAACGTCTAATCGAGTGTAAAAAGAATTTAATTAAGTTGTCAGAATCAATAGCTGGACATATTTATCTATTACACCATACTTCATTTATATGCACATGCATTTCTATGTATGTATGTATGTATGTATGTAGAAATGCATATCCGTCCGTCCATACAACGCCAAGTGGCTAGTGACTAGGAGGCTTTAATATAATGTGCACGCTTTAATTAAACGAATAAATTTACAATATTTCAACAACATTTGTCAGCATTCATTAAAACAAATTAACGCAACAACCGACAGACGAACGGCGGGCCGTCCGTCCGTCCGAACAGCAATAATAAATCTATTTGCTAAATGACAAAAGAGTGAAAACACGAATAGCTCGAAAGAAACTCATATTTATGTGGATTATTTATGCACGAGTGCTTGCAAATGATGGAATGCATCGTAAATCGTTTCAAATTATAGACAACATGAATATATTTGTATACAATTTGAAAAATAATTTAAATAATTTTTTAAACTTTCAGATATTCGAAAAATTGAAATTTTGATAATGAGCCACATACTCATAGCTGTTATTTTATAAAAATTATATCTCATTTAAAACTCGTGTACCTATTTATTTGCTCACTAGTATTGTATAGTGACATTATTTTTATATTTTTTATAATGACAATAAAAAGTGTTCTCTGCATTGTTGACCACCGTTGTTGTTGTTGTTGTTGATATGGATTAATTGTGTTAAACAACATTTTCATTGTTGTTCATTAATAAATTGACAAAATAGAGCAAAATGATATTGCAGTCATCGCATTCATTGTTCTGTGATATTTTCAAGTAGCCAATTAAATTCTATGCAGAGAAAACATTATAATTAACACTAAGACAATGTGAACTGTATGTAATGTGACGTGGTTGTTGTTGTATGGAATCAAAGTTAATTGTTTTTATGTCTGTCTTAAATATATATGTGCATGTTAATAGTAGGAACATCTGATAATTTGAACAAATGATTCCATCATTTTAAAACAAACGTTGCATCTCGATTTTTTATACTCATGTACTGGTATTATATCTGAGTATTGAAAAACACCGTGTTGTAAGTATATTTAGATGGTTATAATATGTTGTATAACAATACCGACGTGGCGTTTTTAAGGAATACCACAGTGTTTCGAAATATTGGTCCTAGACCCATCGTTAAGTATACCGATCGTTATATCTCGACTAGCTGAGTCGGTCTAGACATGTGTATCCGTCGGTGTGTCCGTCTGTCCATTATAATTTGTAAACACGATACAGGTCACAGTTATGGACCAATCTTCACGAAATTTTGCATGCAGGATAGGTTCTGGCCAACGAAGACCTATTGTTTGTGCTAAAGATCAGTTAAAATTTAGGGGATGAAATGGACCAAAAACTTAATTTTTGTCTGTTTTTCTGGACTCTTTTTGTGGCCACAATTATGACCCGAACGTCATGAACTGTTACACAGGAAGAGGGGACTGGACATAGAACAAGTATGACAGTTTTGATTAATATCGGTCAATACTTAGCGGGTCAAATGGATCCAGACTTTTGTGTGAAAAATAAGAACATTTGAATTCTGTGGCGTATTATTTACTCCTGAAGGATACAGAGGGTCTGTTGTTGAGAGGTTGATAGTATATCCAAGATGAATGGTTCACCTTTAAATTGATACCATTTATATTGTTGTAAGCACTCTGGTTTGTACCTATTCTGATTATACACGAAGTTCTGGTTATGGTCACGGACGACGCCTGTGATTTTCGGATAATATGATGATGATTTTTAGGGGATGAAATGGAAAAGTTTTTGTATGTTTTCTCAACATGTTCAAGAACAAGTTGAACATCACAACACATCACATGGGGCCAACTAATTAAAATTACTATTTTGATCGGCCAATATTCAGCGGGTGAAATCATTCAAGACCTTTCTTTGTAAAATAAAATAATTGCATCTTACGGCGTAAAAGTTCATTCCGGGAAAAATATTCTGAAAATATGCCAGGGTTAGAAATTGTAGCCGTTGATCTCTAATCGAAATATTGCCCAGGCACGGAGTACATATCAGCAGAAAGTTACTGTTCCGTGGTAGTTGTGTAGAGTATCATATGGTCGGCCCCGTCCGACTATACAGCTCTGCTCACTGGTTGAAGAATATTTTTATGGACTATTAAAGCAGTGGATTTTCAAACAATTTTTTCAAGGCCAAGGCTATTTATAATGACTATCACAGGTATGTATTTATAAACAAATATTTTTCAGAGTCTATCATAGAATAGAATAGACTTAGAATATTTTTTAAAGAATATTTTGTAACGTCTAGAATAATTTTTTCGGGGGTCACCACAGACGTGGATTTATTAAAGAATATTTTTTTCAGGGACTATCACAGTCATGTTTAATTAAGCAATATTTTTTTTAAGACATAGAATATTTATCAGGGAATATAAATGGCTATAAATGGATGTACTAAAGTATATTTTTCAAGACTTAGAATATTTTTAAAGACCTAGAATATTTTTGAAGTTCTAAAATATTTTTAGGGAATATAACAGGCGTGGATTTACTAAAAATGTTTTTTTAGGGACTATAACAAGCGTAGACTTATTAAAAATATTTTTTCAAGACCTACAACATTTTTGGGGATTATAACAGGCGTGGATTTATTAAAAAATATTTTTTTAAGACATAGAATATTTTTAGGAACTATACCAAGCGTGGATATATTAAAAATATTTCTTCAATATCTAGAATATTGTCAGAAAATATAAAAAGTGTGGATTTATTAAAGAATACTTTCTCAAGATCTAGATTTATTAAAACATATTTTTTAAGGCCTACAATATTTTTAGGGACTATCGCAGACTTGAATTTTTTAGAGAACATAATAACACTCCACATATTAAATATGTCATTCTGTTTGCAACACCTCGGGAGGTTCGTCGGATACCCCATTAAGTATATACATACATATATTCTTGAACATAATATAATTCTATGTTGATTTAGCATTTCGGGGTTTTGCAGATGTTATACATCTGCGAAGAAAACGATCAATATAGGCCAATGTTTTGGCATAGCCCTAATATAAATGTCCCGTTCAACTTTCAATAATTTGTATGGTTTTAATCAAACCTTGGTGCGCAGATGAAAAGCATCCTCTAAGGATAAGTAGGGATTGTCACAGTTAGCCAGACATCACCATCACTGACATTTCGCTCGTCTCAGACCATATATATATATAACATATTCTCCGTTAATATGCCATCCTACTTCATAACATAAACGTTACGAGCATCGCCGTACGACGCTCTAAAAAACTAGGTGAGATAAATTCTCCTTGAAGTCATCAGATGAGCATAAAAGTAAAAAGTGGTTAGACCACCTGAAGCAATGTAACATGGTGAACGAATCAATTAAAAAATGGGCAACGGAGAAGTCACTTTCGCACCATGGAAGGAAGGACGTCTACGTTTTTCTGATCCGACGAGGCACGGATGTTATTTTAGCCGTTAGTTTATAGAGTAACCCGAGAGTGATTGGACGAAAGGAGTGTGCTATGTCGTAAAATAGCCATCCAAACCGAGAAAGTGTCATCACAATTTATGAATGTTAATGTTGCAGGTATCATTCGAAACTCAAAGTGATCCAAAGCGTTGGACCCGGAAGGATATCATCGGGAGCACCACTGAGTATGTCAGGATTGTAGTTAGTTCAATTATGACCAAAGTTGTCGGTTCTCTGCCAGATGTAGTGGAGTCAGAGGTTTCATCTACAGAATTGATATAGACATGGACAAAGTTCGATACGAATATCCCATTCGCTTTATATACGGGGTTGACATTTGCATAAATGGACTGATAGTTTCCTTTATGGTACTTTATCATTGTTTGATAAACATATTACGGAAAGCGGATTCTTAATTTTTGGAATGGAATTTTCTTGTTAATACTTTAAACTATATTCAACATTTTTTTCCGAGAAAATATTAATAACCAGAAACAATTTGGATGAAATTTGAAGTTGAAATCTATAAAGGGTGTGCGGTTCCAAATGTTTTTGCGATAATATTACCAGTTGCACTTTTTATACAGCCCTAACCAGGTATAAAAAACTTAAAAAATCGAAATTGTTTATTTTGAAGTTCAATTTCATTTTAACCATTTGAAATGATGCAATTTTCCTGGAAATGCAAACCATTCCCTACGAATCGTAATTGAAATATTCTGTTAAGTAAGAGTATGCGTAACATTTGATTGATATGTATGACGAACAATATATTTGCCTCAATTGCTTTAGTGATTTTTATCAGACCAATTGTCGTCGATTTTGTTTAGATTGCAGGCAGTATTTTCTGCATCTCAGACATATCATAACCACAACAAAAATTGTCAATTTATTGAGTGCCAAATTAGTAACGAATCTCTGTTATGTGCTTAGATAATTGAAGGCAAATCAATTGTCTGATGCATTTGTCGTTTTGTTTTGTTTCTGATAAATGAAGCAACTTAATGAATTGATAAATGAAAACGTTTTCAATATTTGAATCCATATTACTAGAAGACAAGTACAAATTACGTAAATTTCGGCCGGACTGTTAATGGGTGATTTCAAATTTTCTAAAAAGTTCGGGATCTATATATGTTGGCTATGTCATTGTAAATTGTCTATCGATTAATGTTCTGTCTGCCAAAACCGACACTCAGGTTGGAAAATTGGGAAATTTCAAGAACCGAAAATAAGGCGCGGATTTTAAAACAAGTAAAAACGGACTAAACTTTTGACAGTTACTGGAAATGAAGGTTCCAACACCACTACAGCGAATGAGTTAGGGGATAGTGGCTAAAATTTCCGATGTAATCAAAAATGGGTTGGATATTATATATGGGATATTAAACATAAGTAATCCTTTGCAAATAATGTTTTCCTTTGATATCTTGAGAACTGCGGGAGACCAGAAATACTAAATTTGCAGCCAAACTATGATGGCATTGACATTTATTCGAAATGAAGGTTCCCACAACACATATCTATATATATATATATATATATATGTATTACTGTCGCGGAATATGATGTAATGAATAATGGGCAGGATAAGTACCAAAAAGTGGACCTATGCATACCATGTTGTAATCCACACTGTACTAAAACATATGGAAAATCGGGAGGTGTTATTATATGGGGGCGATCACTAAATGTTGACCGAACCTGAAATTTGTATTTCAAGGTTTCTATATCTTTTTGCACGCTAAAAATATAAAATGCCGAAAATATTAAAGCATCATTATATGGGGGGTTATGTCTATGGTGGAATTTGGTTATATCATGGAACATGAGAAACAAATCAGTTAACTATTTTGAAATTAATATGGGGACTACACCCCAAAAGGAGACCACTATTAGTGATTGTTGGAAACGCGTTCAAAAGCCCCAAAATATCGTACAGGAGATTCCGTTCAACAACTTGCTCAAAATACCGAACGTCGTCATATGGGGAGGTACCGTTCAGGAAATTAGACAGGACCCCTTTTAGACACTTCATGATAAAAAAATTACAGTAGAGTCCGAATAGTGAAACATCTCTCGTTGCAAATAGAAAGATTAGGATCGATCGCTGTAATATTAAATTTGTCATTGCGTATGTTTGGTATTGCCCATAATATTCGGCAAATTTTTTAAAAATGTTCTGCGTATTTGTGTGTCAGCCTGGAAAAATCCGAAATGCCAAATTACAACCACTTCAGGGCGAAAGGCGACTATTATGAAATTGTGTCCAAAGATATACCTATGAAAAGCTTCAAATTACCGAAAAGGAGGTGGCATCGTTATGATTTTCAGCATTGAAAATGCCTTCGGAATATCAAGTTACAGCCATCGAAAATGGGCCGAACCTTTGAATGAGGATAAGGAGAGATTGCCACAGCTCGCCAGACATAATCATCATCGAAAATGGACCGATGATGATTATGATATCAATAAATTTTTGAAAATATATTTCTTCCCCCAAACCCACAAAATTGGCTGTAACATGGCATTCGTGGCCAAGTTGCAGCCAATTTGGTGGGGAAATTCAGCTGAAACCTTTGTGAGGTCTCCAACGAATCAAGGATAGACCGGTATGAAATAAAAATCGACCGTAATCGAAGTAGAGCAAAATAAAAAAAAAAAACAGTAAGGAAAGTAGTAAAGTCGGGCGGGGTCGACTATATGATACCCTTCACGACATTGTAAATCAATTTAAAGCAAATATCAATCCGACACCCGTTGATCATTTGGATAAATAACTGATAAACATGAGAAGTTTGGTGCACCACTTACTTAAAATCGGACGAAAATATATATATAAAATCTATATCGAAATATTAACCGATTTAATCGAAACTTGTCACAGGTTAGGTTATAGAAATTTCAGTATCTTTTGTGCATATCGGCCACATTTCGAGTTCTTGGTGCATCATTTACTTAAAATCGGGAGAAAATATATATGTTAGCTCTATCCAAAATTGAACCGATTTCAACAAAACTTTCCACATGTTAGGTTTTATTAACTTCAGTATGTTGTGCAAAATGTTATGTCAATCGGCCTAACGTTGGGTATTTGGTGTACCATTTAACTAAAATCGGACGAAACTATATATGGGAGCTATATCTAAATCGGAAAAGATTCCTACAAATTTTTGCAAACGTTAGGCAATATAAATTTCAGTACGTTGTGCAAAATTTTGTAGCAAACGGCCTAACTTTGGGTCTTTTGTGCACCTTTTACTTAAAATCGGATGAAACTATATCTAGGAGCTATATACCGATTTCAACAAAACTTGCCACACATTATCTTATGGTATCTTCAGTACGTTGTGCAAAATTCTGTGCCAATCGGACCCACCTTGGGAGTTTAGTGTAGAATTTATATCTATCTTCTAGGATATCGGATAAAAATATATATGTAGAAGCTATATCTAAATCTGAACCAATTTCAATGAGACTTGCCAGAGATTAATTTATATTAACTACAGTTCATTGTACAAATTTGTGTGTGAATCGGACAAACTTTGGGTCTTTAGTGCACAATTTACATAAAATCGGAAGAAAAAAACATTAAATCCGTAGAAAATATCTTATGGGAAACTAATCATACTAGACTTTATTCAGTACGCTATGCCAAATTTCGTGCAAATAGAAAGATATATGTGGACTTTGGTGCACCATTTACCTTAAATCGGACGAAAATATATATGGGAGCTATATCCAAATCTGAACCGATTTTCAGGAAACTTAACACACATCATGCAAATCGAAAGATATATAGGGACCAGTGTTGCCAATTTAGCACTTTTAGTGCTAGATTTAGCACTTTTTAAACTCGTTTAGCACCAAAAAAATTTACATTATCAGAATATAACAAGTAAAAAATTATGTTAACGGCCGAACTTTGTATAACTTTATAATAAATTACAGCCAGCTCGATTGGAAAATGTGTCCAAAATCCCCAAAATACCGAATATTGGGGGACCCTTATGTGAGGGCTAGACCAATACTTAGACCGACATATGACATTTGCCATACCAAACATCCAAGGAGTACTAGCAATGTCTGACAGATCATTATCAAAGCAGCCATGTTTTTTCGTTGACTAGATTTCCCGTATTTATTGGTGTTCGGGTTATAAAAGTGCATTTAGAATTTTTTTGTATTATTTACTCCTCTAAATATCATTCGTTCAAAACCGATAGATGTCGCGCTTCAACAAATCAAAACCTTTATGCAAAATTGTATAGCTATAATCTAGTGCGGTAATGGTAATACAAAATATTATTAGAATAGATATACCCCTGTAAATATTTACGTATAGCTCCCACACACGGTGTCTGCCCTTCTAGAATAAATGTGAAGAGCATATAATGAAATTTTGTATTTTTTCAAACAAAAGTCTGGGTCAATTTGACTTGCTCAATATGCTTATTAGCATTTTCCCCATGTACAATTTTGAGACCTCTAGAGAGACCAGAAACAAATATAAAATGATTTTGTTGACTTCAACAGCCAAATATTGACCGTTCTTACCAAACACAATACCAGTGAAGACACTGGCCAGAACCGGATATGCAGAATATCGTGACAATTGTTACTTTGTTTACAAATGTTAATGGGCATACGGAAAGTCACATACATCTCAGCTATTCGGGATATAACGATCCGTATACCAAAATGTAAGTCCAGGACCAATATTTCGTTACAAACTATTGAAACACAAACTCTTGCAATACCCTCACAACATAGCTATTAATTTAAATTTTAAGAAGGATAGATATCATTATAAACTATAATCAAATTTTCTTAAATTCATTTTTAGCACTTTTTTCTTGCACTTTTCTAAAATTTTTAGCACTTTCTAGCATATTTTTCAGCAAAATCTAGCATTTTTTCTCAATCAAGTTTTGGCAACACTGATAGGGACCCTATACATTAAATCGGACAAATATATGTATATGGGAGCTATATCTAAATCTGAACCAATTTTTCCCAATTTCAATAGGGTTCATCCTTGGGCCGAATAAGTGACCTACGCCAAATTTCATCCAATTCGGATCATAAATGCGACCTGTACTTTGTTTACAATTTAACATGGACAGACAGACGGACGGACGGACATGCATAAATCGACTTAGAAAGTGATTCTATGCATATTCTCAAAAGGAACCATGTGTCTAGCTCCTTTTGTCTGTTACAAACATATGCACAAAGACATAATGCCCTGTACAAAAAATGTTTGTGGAAGAAGCAAATCGAATCAAATGTTCACCTGCTTCTCAAAAAAAAAAGAAGAAAAAACCAGTGAGCGGAGCAGAATAGTCGGACGGGGCCGACCATACGATACCCTACACAACTTCCATGAAAATCTAACATTCTGTGCTTCTATATTCTGAGATTTTGCAATATTTCGCGATATTTGCACACTTTTGACTGACTAGAGGTCAGCAAATGATACTAATAATCAGTGGGTTGTGTTGTGATGTTCGGTTTTCGACTCGAAAGGTATAAATAATTAAGTTTTCGGTCCACTTCATCTGAAAAATTATTACCTGATCATCACCTAACATTTTAGGCGTTATCCCTGACCATAACTGGAACCACATGGAACATTTCAAAGCGATCAGCGCTATATTTCCGCCCTCAAGCGTGGTAATAGGTTACTAAATAATATATGAATACGTAAGCACCTGTAAATATTTAAGTGTAACTCCCGCATCCGAGTACCTACGACAATATAATTGGTATCAATTTAAAGGTCAACCACTCCTCTTGGATATACTGTCAACTTCTCGGGTATATGTCCTTCAGTGGTAAATATATACTCTATAGAATACAAATTTTGTAATTTTTCACACAAAAGTTAAGGTTCATTTGACCCTCTTAATATTGACCGATCTTCATCAAAACAGGCATGCTTATTCTTTGACCCGATCCCCTTCTCCATGCAAAAATTCGCGGTGTTTGGGCCATAATTGCGGCCTCAGGAGCGACCAGAAAAACCGACAAAAATAAAGTTTTTGGTCCATTTCATCCCCTAAATATTAACCGATGTTTTTCCCAAAACATTGGCCAGAACCCATCCAGAACTTTTGGGCCTGCACAAAGCTATAATACCCTGACAACATAGTTGTGTAGAGTATAAAAAATAAATAAATAATTATAATACGGACTGACACATTTTTCCTATAATACAACTTTATATGTATATACATATATGTATATAATTTCTCATGTCTCCATTTACACGAATTTATATGCAATCAAGGATTATTGCATAAAACCGTGAAAATTCGTAAACATGTGGTAATCACTGCACATGCCACATAGACTTTCAATTTGTTACAACAACAAAAATCTACGGTCCAGTGCAACATGCATGTTTTTATACAAAACTGTTGTACGTCAATGTGGTTTGTTTGCCAAAATACATTTACCCACAAAATTCTGTTTAAGGTTAATAAACTTCGTGATGCCTAAATACCAAAAAAAGAGAACTAAGCTGAACACAAATTACGAAGTCCACGCTGCAAAAAGTGAACACCGATTTGGATAGAACCAATCGCAAACCGAACGAACGCCTTTCAATGCATTCAAGCAAAGTTCCATGATTTTTGTTTGAGAATGGAAATTCTTTAACAAAAAAAACTGAATAATAAAATAAAATCAAAAATTAAAACGGGTATAAATTTAGAAACAAAATAGCCGCAAGCACCACTCATCCATTGCCACCACCAGCGCCACCAACACAGGTTTTGAGGAATTCTTAAAGGTGTAAATTAGAAGATATATCTTGTGTGGAATTGGGTTATAATTATAGGTTAGGGGCGGAACTGCAGTTGAGAACAAGTGGTGGGTTCGGCAGTTTATTTTCTGTGAGATGAGAAATACGCCCATAATTTACGGGGCAGATTTTTCTGTGAAATGATTTTTATAAAAAAAATAGGTTTATATTCTTTCGATTAAGTTTAACTACCCAAATAGGGTAATCATTTCCTATATTTATTAATATTTTAAATTTAATTCACCCAATTATAATTAATTGTTTTTATTAAATTACAAATTACAAAAAAATCTTTTTAAGATAATTAAAATTTTATTTAAAACTCCATTAAAATTTGAGAAACTCTGCCATGGAGTTTCATTTTCATTTCAAACTATTTTTTAGTTGTTAGTTTGGGTTTGGTAGGCCACCCCTCCATCATCTTCTCTTCACCTCCTTTGGAAAACAATACAAAAAAGTTCATTTACTTTACAACAATCATTGCGCATGCGCGAAGGTGTTGTTCGGTTTGCCTCCTTTTTTTTGTCTTGTTATGGCTATTTTCGGACTGGCTAAAACTTGGTCATTGGCCGTTGGCTTGGGAAATATTTTGGCCAGTGAGGTGGTGGTATTCACCTTCTTTTTTGGTTTGGCTTTGTCTGTTGGACTATTAGGTTACATACTTGTTTAAACAACAAACAAAAAAAACTCAAACACACATTTTTGGTGGCTTTTTCGTGGCCGGTTTTAATCAAGATTTAATGAATTATTTTGAACTGAAGTCAAAGTGGGAATAGATGAAAAAAATGGACTTCACCATTCTTGTTTTAGCTACAAAATAAAGGAAAATATCTCTGCAATATCAAAGGGGTTGTAACCAATTCAATTTTCAGGGACCCTCTCAGGACGGGATTTTTCAGGGACCACTACAAGCGTGGATTTATTAAAGAATATTTTTCCCGCTACCAATACAGCCGTGGATTTATTAAGGAATATTTTTCAGGGTCTATCTCAGGCGTGGATTTATTAAAGAATATTTTTTCTGGGACAATCTCAGGCCAGGCGTGGATTTATTAAAGAATATTTTTTCTGGGACAATCTCAGGCCAGGCGTGGATTTATTAAAGAATATTTTTTCAGGGACCATTTCAAGGCGTGGATTTATTAAAGAATATTTTTTCAGGGACCATTTCAAGGCGTGGACTTATTAAAGAATATTTTTTCAGGGACCATCTCAGGCCAGGCGTGGATTTATTAAAGAATATTTTTTCAGGGACCATTTCAAGGCGTGGATTTATTAAAGAATATTTTTTCAGGGACCATTTCAAGGCGTGGATTTATTAAAGAATATTTTTTCAGGGACCATTTCAAGGCGTGGACTTATTAAAGAATATTTTTTCAGGGACCATTTCAAGGCGTGGATTTATTAAAGAATATTTTTTCAGGGACCATTTCAAGGCGTGGATTTATTAAAGAATATTTTTTCAGGGACCATCAGGGACCATCTCAGGCCAGGCGTGGATTTATTAAAGAATATTTTTTCAGGGACCATCTCAGGCCAGGCGTGGATTTATTAAAGAATATTTTTTCAGGGACCATCTCAGGCCAGGCGTGGATTTATTAAAGAATATTTTTTCAGGGACCATCTCAGGCCAGGCGTGGATTTATTAAAGAATATTTTTTCAGGGACCATCTCAGGCCAGGCGTGGATTTATTAAAGAATATTTTTTCAGGGACCATCTCAGGCCAGGCGTGGATTTATTAAAGAATATTTTTTCAGGGACCATCTCAGGCCAGGCGTGGATTTATTAAAGAATATTTTTTCAGGGACCATCTCAGGCCAGGCGTGGATTTATTAAAGAATATTTTTTCAGGGACCATCTCAGGCCAGGCGTGGATTTATTAAAGAATATTTTTTCAGGGACCATCTCAGGCCAGGCGTGGATTTATTAAAGAATATTTTTTCAGGGACCATCTCAGGCCAGGCGTGGATTTATTAAAGAATATTTTTTCAGGGACCATCTCAGGCCAGGCGTGGATTTATTAAAGAATATTTTTTCAGGGACCATCTCAGGCCAGGCGTGGATTTATTAAAGAATATTTTTTCAGGGACCATCTCAGGCCAGGCGTGGATTTATTAAAGAATATTTTTTCAGGGACCATCTCAGGCCAGGCGTGGATTTATTAAAGAATATTTTTTCAGGGACCATCTCAGGCCAGGCGTGGATTTATTAAAGAATATTTTTTCAGGGACCATCTCAGGCCAGGCGTGGATTTATTAAAGAATATTTTTTCAGGGACCATCTCAGGCCAGGCGTGGATTTATTAAAGAATATTTTTTCAGGGACCATCTCAGGCCAGGCGTGGATTTATTAAAGAATATTTTTTCAGGGACCATCTCAGGCCAGGCGTGGATTTATTAAAGAATATTTTTTCAGGGACCATCTCAGGCCAGGCGTGGATTTATTAAAGAATATTTTTTCAGGGACCATTTCAGGCCAGGCGTGGATTTATTAAAGAATATTTTTTCAGGGACCATTTCAGGCCAGGCGTGGATTTATTAAAGAATATTTTTTCAGGGACCATCTCAGGCGTGGATTTATTAAAGATAATTTTTTCAGCGACCATCTCAGGCGTGGATTTATTAAAGAATATTTTTTCAGGGACCATCTCAGGCCAGGCGTGGATTTATTAAAGAATATTTTTTCAGGGACCATTTCAAGGCGTGGATTTATTAAAGAATATTTTTTCAGGGACCATCTCAGGCCAGGCGTGGATTTATTAAAGAATATTTTTTCAGGGACCATCTCAGGCCAGGCGTGGATTTATTAAAGAATATTTTTTCAGGGACCATCTCAGGCCAGGCGTGG